>NC_080679.1:106337738-106533978 GCF_030445035.2 Dasypus novemcinctus | reverse complement strand
TTTTCAATATATAATGCAGGAAGATGTCAATATTACTTGATTATTTTGAGCCATTTACATCTTAAAATAAGAAAATAATAGGTATGCAATCCCTATTATTCATTTAATGTTGGATTTGTTTCCTCATATTGGTTTCACTTTATTTATGTGTAACTATGCATATTTCAAAACTTGTAACAACACTAATAATGTCATTTACATATTTCACCTTGTCCATTTAAATAGATTGTTCTATTTATAGAGTAACAGCCTGTAAAATTAACTTAAAAGTTTTAATAGAAAAGACAGCCCTTTAAAAAATTATTTCAATAGAAACAATGGTATTTTGTTTCCATAAATTGCTCTCAAAGGAACTTTAAAATATCTTTTTTAGTTCTAAAACTTTAAAATAGTCATTGATTTTTAAAAATAATTATTTATATAAAATAATGTATGGCAGAGTTTTCAGTACTTGAATATATTATTCTTATAATAGGGATTTTACAAGACCATTAATTTTAGCAGTGCTAGGAAGCACAACTATAATTCAGGGCTATTGTTGATTGTTTCTAGAAATATATATTGACCCATTAGTTTTAACTGATAATATTGCTGAGCCAAAGTATTAATCCAACATTACCAGAATTAGTACCAGAATTAGTGATTCTAACAGTTTTTTGTTTGAACCTTTCCTTTAGCATTTAGATTTCACTTAGGTTGTCATTTAAAATAAATACATACATTTTGAAATAAATTATGAGAAGTATCATTTACAAATTAATAACCAGGATGCTCCAGTGCCTAAAGTATTTTGACTTTTATAATAATCACTTTTGTGTGCATTTTGGTGTGGTGGAATTGATCCATCCTGCTTGGATGTTATCCCATTAAAAAAAAAGAGCACCCAGAGTCCTAGAAGCATGCTGGCCAGATAGTCATTCACTAAGTCACTTATTTATTAAGTAATGCTCTAAAGGAGAGCAAGCAATTAACAACAACAATAGCAATTATAGCAGCTAACATTTACTAGTCTTCATTATATGCCAGGTATGATTCTAAACTCCTCGTATGTATTAAAATATTTAATCCTCACAACAAATCTATAAAAATTGTTTTGTGAAATTTCTTAGCTGGATTATAACAATATGTAGACATAAGGCATGTTCTTCTCCCTTATATTTTTATCTTGAGCCTCATAGATGTTAAGAGTGGCCTAACAAATCAATTTTACATGAAAAAAGAGTGTGATCTGCATTCATTTTGGCAGAGGGTAATTTCAACACTGATTTCAGAGTTTAAAACCACCTCAGTGTATCAAATATGTCAGGCTTTGTTTCTAATGCATAATTCAATCAGCACTTAATGAAAGATAGGGTCTAAAAGTTTCTCAGATATGAGTCTTAAGATTGGGTGTTCTGTGAAACAACTAAAATAATTTATGTGTTGCAAATATTAAGGTTAAAAGGATAACTTGATGATGGGTCATTCATATTCAAATCTGGGTTAAGGAATTACTTGGTGACAGTTACTTAACCCAATAAACCCAAAGAGAACTCTTTTTTCCTTTTATAGCTATTCAGTTTTAAAATTTTACGCTTAAAAGCAAAAACATCAGCAAGATCAAGAGTATATATTTGGATTACTATATAAGACCCTTTAAGTGCATTTGATGAAAATTCATTAAATTTTAGAAATTTAACTCAATGGTAGACTAGTTTTGACTAGTAATTTCTTTGCTTCAAATTCCTTTCATGTTTGTCATAGCTACAAATGATGATCTTCCTCTCATCATTCCCTTCCCCACATACCTTTAAAGATCTGTAGTCTCTCCTATAACTATCACATACTTTGGAATCCAGAGCATCTAAGTTTATGAAAGGGTTGAGAAGCACTGGCAAGATACTGTGAAAGTGTAACACAATATTCTTGGCATATAAGCACTAAGTAAACAGGAATAATATTACCACATGTATTTACCTGGGACTTGATATTTATGGATTAATAATTAACTTTTGGTAAGATGGGTACACTTTCTCTCCACTTCACTGATGGGCATTATATTAGTTAATATAATGCTAAGCACTGTAACAAAAGAATCCAAAAGTATGTCATGAATCAAACAGAATATATTTTTATTTCTCATTCATGTAAAGTCCAGCATGGGCACTGCTGATGGCTGGTTGCTTTTGGGCAGGCAGTGAATTAATGACCTTGACTCTTCCCATCTGATGGACCCAGCATCTTCAACTTGTGGTTTCTAGGGTCACTGGGTTCATCTGCATCAGGAAGTGAAAGGAAAAAGAAGAAAAGTAGGAGCAAATTTGATCTACAAATGGCAAACATCACTTTTTGTTTCATGGGCAAAAATTCACCATTTAGAAGAAAAAGGTGAGCATTGGTAGGAGTAATCTCTGTGAGACAGCCATTTCCTAGCAGTAAACATATACTGTGGAAGTGGGGTTCTTCAGCTTTGGAGGGTAGTTAGTCGCTTTCTGCCAAAGGCAATCTAAAATCCAGAAATTTTGTGATTTGTCTGTAGAATCCTTGACTATTGCACTGACCCAGTGATAGGGAGATAGCTCTCCAAACATCCAGCCTAAGGGTCTGGTTACTAGATTATTTGGTGTCCAGCCAAGGAAATCTGGCCAACAAGTGACTTCTATTTGGACAGAAATCAGGGGGAAATTTAACTGAATAGTAAGCTAATGACAAGAAATCTTATTCATAAGAAAATCATAGCCAGCACTTACTGTGCACTCACTCTGTGTCAGACATTGTTCTAAGTACTTTTGTATGTGAGTTTAATCACAGCTCATAGCAATGCTAAAGGCAAATTGTTGTTGTTGTTGTTGCCGTATTTATTTTTTTATTTATTCCCACCCGCCTTGCAGCTTGCTTGCTGTCTGCTCTCTGTGTCCATTTGCTGTGCGTTCTTCTGTGTCTGCTTGTCTCCCTTTTGTTGCGTCATCTTGCTGGGGCAGCTCTCCACAGGCACGGGCCATCAGCTCTCCGTGGGCGTGGACCAGCCTGCCTTCACAAGGAGGCCCTGGGACATGAACCCAGGGCCTCCCATATGGTAGATGGGAGTTCAGTGAGTTGAGCCACAGTTTCTTCTCAGGGTGATTGTTTTTATTAGCCCATTTTACAGGTCAGGAAACAGATGGGGAAGCACATGAAATCCCCAAAGCCATGTAGTAAATATCAGTTGGAATCAGGATTCAATCTAAGCAACCTGACTCCATCAGATTAGTTTATCTCCCAGGAAAGATAGGAAAATATCATTTAAGAAGAAAGTGGGAAAATGGGGGTATCAGTTTCCTCAGAAAGAAATTCCTTGAATTAGATTTAGCATAATTTTCAGTTTGCAATTATGAAAGTACAATTCACTCCCCCGCCGGCAGACTCCATAGTCCTTGTTCTTTTCTGTAGAGATATTTCCCCAATGTTAAATGGGTTCAGCAGAGGGAAATCTTTAAAAGTTGCCTCTAATTTCCAGATATTCGAGTTCTGTTGAGGAGAAAAGAGTTTTTAAAATGATAAAAAAGGACAAATAAAAGGTAGGCAATAGGATTTTAGGGAAGGGTGAAGTCATTATATGTAGAAAATTCATTTTCTACACACAATGTAGAAATGTTAAGAAAGATTTTGTGAAAGATGTGAGCTTTTTAGTTGACCCTTTAAAAATGGGTAGGATTTCATGAATAGAGAGGGGTGTACAGAGTTGCAGAGGAGAGGGATGAGAGGGACAAAGATTTGGGTGGATAAAGACAGCATTTGTAGCAGCATGGCTATAATAGAAGGCAATTTTGGGAATTAGTGAGAGTTATGACTTTATCCATTTTTATTTTAGAACTTATTTTTGCATAGATTTTTAATGCTATGTAACCATCTGGTAAGACCTGGCACTCTATGATTTGTTGCAGTACTAGTGTTTATCTAAGGAGCTACGTATGTAGGCACAGGAAAAATGAATGCTGAGTTCTGGGAACAAAGGCTGGAGAGGGATTTCCAAACAAATGCCACCTTTTTCTCATTTCAACAAGTATGAGAGTTAAGGAATGTGCTTCACTGCCATCACCACTTTTCTGGCCCCCCCATGTATTCGAGGCTATAACCAAGACCTCAGTGCTTGGTTTGTCCTGCTTCTAACTTTATAGTAACTGATCACACTTACCTACCTATATCACTTCTCATCTCTGTTCTTTCATGCAGAGAACACTTCATCCCTCCTTCATAGCAAAGGATGAGCCCCTGGAGACATTGCTTGAGTTCTGAATTCTCTGAGGAGCCACCTCTGACTATTACTGTTCTTCTTTGTCAATCACTGAGCACTTCCAGTGACATCATTGCTGTTTTCAGTATTAGTTGTTGCTGTAGGCAGCATGAAATTGACAAGGAATAGCACAGAGAAGAGCTGAAAGGGCACTTCTGCTTTTTTTGATGCATCTGACACCTGTAGTTACAAGAAAGAAAACAGCTTTCATAAGCATATTGCTGGGTGATATAGAAGGTGAATGATTATTCAGAAGTAGTTTTTCAACACACTAGAACAATAAAATCTAAACTGCTTCTGTGCACTACCACCCTAAGAGTATCTTTCTAACTAGAAGCAATCTGGTCGGGTGGTTTCCCAGAAGTCTTTGGCTAAGGAATTAGGCTTCAATGAAAACCGAATCTAAATTCTAGAACTCTATGATCTGAGATGGGTGTCTCATTAACTCTGGTTTTAATAGGCTTTGCCTTTTGTTCTCGGTTTTTATGCTTGTTTGTGTTTCTTATCTTTTGATAATTTTATTCAAGTTTTTTTCTTTTTTTAAAGCAAGTATACAAAATGAAAAAGAAAGAAAATGATGCCCTGATCTCTTCTTGGGGGCCACTTTCTTAAGACAGAGCATAAAAATCTGCCTAAAGTCAACATACTATTGTGCTTGTAACAACAATGCCAACTCTGACAGGTAAGAAATAACAAATATGGGAACTAGACACCAAGTAATGTGGGTTATATTGTTAATTTGGATAATTGTAACACAAAGTGGGCAGGTTACAAAAATGAGAATCATGCTGTGCTAAGGAATCACAAGTTTCCACGCCATTGATGGGGCGCATTTAACCTGAGCAGACAAACTGAGTCTACAGCATTCAGTAGTTGAACATGGCTGACCCTAAATCTTCAGTTTCCTGTAGCAGCCGTGCAGGAGTGTGAACTCTTTCTTGATAACTCTGTACTGGTTGACTTTTGTGACACTGTTAGCCTGGTCTTTGTCCTGTTGCCATGACCATAATTTCTTTCTTGTCTTAATGTTCTTCTTTACCTCTATGTGTGAAAATATTTTCTTTTTTAGCAGCAACAGGACATTGCTGTCATTTTCAGGACAAACTGGTGACTCTCACTAGTACATCTTTCTATTTCAGGCTTGCTACAATGAGTTCAAGGAACAGGATGAGAAAAGTCACGGTTGGTCTTATAAGCACTATATGAAAGAGAAAGGGAAAAGTCTATATAGCTATTTGCATATCTTCTACACTGTGGCAGCTAATAAAAACTGCAATTACTGGTATAAAACATACACCTCAGGCTAGACCAGAAGAGCATAAAACCTGAATAAGCAAATATGCTGTCAAATAATAATAACAAATACAAACTTCCACAGTAAAAGAACATTAGTGAGCACTTATTGGGTGTGAGGTACAAGGTCACATGCTTTGCACACAGTATCTCATTTAATCTTGGGTACAAGTTAAGCAATTGTCCAAGGTCATACAATTAATAATGACACAAGAATTTTTGTTATTCCTCACATGAGCCCTGCATTTTAGATAGGTGTCTTATCATCTCTCACACAGTACATTTTTATCTCTACCATTTGCTCAGACCATTCTTCTACATTCCTAAAACATTTTCCAGATTTATCATTTAATTCTTAAATTATATTGTGCTGAATGAAAAAGTATCATTCTCTCTAGTGGGACTCTCCTACCACCTTTCTATTCCCTGTCATATATCAGGTTAAAAATTGCTCAAAAAAGTGGAAAATTAAAGTTGATTTGTTCTCTATCATTTCCCTTCTGGCTCTAGATAATGTCCAATCTTCAGGGACCTCTTTCACACATGTATTGCTATAAAGATGTTGGTACTTTAATATCAACTGTGAATTTGTATATGGAAGGACTGGTAAAGATGCAATGTTAGGATTATATATTGAATGAAAGTAATCCGTAGGTATCATCTTAAAATACTGAAACTCTATATTATCCTCTTAATACACTGTGGTATTGACAGCGCTTTGTGTTACCTTATCATTACAACATCATCTCTGAGATGTTCCACTTGTTTCATTAAAGATGTTTATGACAGCTTCACTCAGCCTCATTCATGTGAATGGAAAATTAGTGCCATAAAGAAAATTCCTAATAACTATTTCCCAAGATGTATTGGTACTTTTCAAATTTGAACTCATTAAACCAATTTGAATCTGTTTTAGTCTGCTAGGCTGCTGAAAGCAATATACCAGAAATAGGCTGGCTTTTACAATGGAGATTTATTGGCTTACAGGTTCACAGTTCCAAGGCTGAGAGAAATGTCCAAATTGAGGCATCATCAGCCACTGCTTTCTCCCCAAAGACTGGCTGCCAGTGATCCTAGACTCCTTTGTCACATGGCAAGGCACATAGAGGCACCTACGGGGGCCTCCCTGCTCCTCTGGGCTTCCTTGCCTCAGCTTTTTGCTTTCTTTGCTCTATCTTTCTATGTCTTTATTCATCCCATTTATAATGGACTCCAGCAAGAGGATTAAGACCCACCCTGGGCCACGCCCTAATTGAAGTAACTTAAGCAAAAGGCCCTACCTACAATAGGCTTAGACGTCTAGGAATGGATTAGCTTTAAAAACATGATTTTCTGGGATCCATCCAGTTTCAAACAGTTGCAGAATCTCACTCTCGCAAATCCACACAAACTGAGGTTTCTTATTAATATAATTCAATCTCATACACTTTTAGGTAAAGATTTAATCTGAAAATAAAGTAGTAAAATCCACATAGGTGACCTTAACCTCATCACATATAAAGTACTAGTGTAAATGGATCTCAATATTTGGTAACTAATTATCAAAATAAATTATATGGTAAACAATACACTAGGCACTGTGCTACTATTTTATAATTATTTTGTTTAACATCTACAACCTCCCATGAGAATTTTTGTTGCAATTTTACAGATATGGTAATTGAACATAAGGGATGTTAAGTAACTTGCTCAGGGTCACACAATTAATATATAGCAAGAATCTTTTTGGGGACATTCCATGTAATTCACATTTCAAGCACTGCATCCTTCTTTTGTTTTTTTATCATAAGAGCAAGGGAGAGTTTGAGAATGGCTGATATAATAAGAACTAGGTACTGAACTTTCTTGTTAAGCTCTAGTTCAAGGTCTGGGAAAAAATAATTTAGGGATGGTAAAATTTTTTCCTCAACTAATTCATTATAAGAAATATTTCAAGGAATTGGATGCAGCTAATGTGATAAGACCTCCACCTACTATATGGGAGGACCTGGATTTGATCCCTGGGGCCTCCTGGTGAAAAAGAAGAAAAAGCATGCCTGCATGGCAAGCCAGTGCCCACATGGCGAGCTGAGTGCCCACACGGTGAGCCAAGTGACCATGCAGTGAGCCGAGTGACCATGTGGCAAGCCAAGTGCCTGCATGAGTGCCTGCATGGTGAGCCATGCCCACGTGGTGAGCCACTTCCCCCGTGGTGAGCTACATGCCTGCATGGTGAGCCATGTGCCTGCATGAGTGCCTGCATGGTAAGCAAATGCCCACATGGCCAGCCAAGTGCCTGCACAGCAAACCAAGTGCATGCACAGTGAACCAGTGCCCATGCAAGTGAGTCACGCAGCATCATGATGATGCAACAAAAAAAAAAAGAGAGATGAAGAGGAGAGTCAAGGCGAAGTGCAGCAGAGACCAGGAACTAAGGTGGTACAATTAACAGGGAACTTCTCTCCACATCAGAGTCTCCAGGATCTAATCCTGGTGAATCCTAGAGGAAAAAGATGAGAAGACAAAAAGAGAAATAGATACAAAAGGTCACACAGTGATTGGACACTGACAGCAAAAACAGCAGAGTGGGGGTGGGGGAGGGGGAAATAATCAAACAAATACATATGACAATAATTATATCAGAATGTATAATGCTTTATGTGAGTCAGAGAAAGAATATTTCTCTCTTTCTTCTTCTCCCTATATATATTTGTTTATTCTCAACTATTGGGAGACAGATAGAGAAAACTCACCACTCTGAAAAACTACATTAATAGTTAATATCTAACATTTTGGATGGAAATACTCTAAATATTTATCACACTTTCTCATGCTTTGGATATACATACATTGACATAATGTTTTCTTGATGACCTATCATTATAATCATATATTATCTGTAATATAACATTATAATACATATGATAACTCTTTGTGGTGAAAATTAACATGATAATTTTAGTTAAGACAAGTCAAGTGCTTTATTTGCCTGGGGTATATTCATGGAAGATTTTGGAAACAACCTTTTTGAAAAGGTGTCTGTATAATTAGTGCTGGTGGTAGTGGTTGTGGAGGTAGTTTTTATCTTTCAGCCATGAATCAATCTAAATAATCTCCTTTTTACTCTTTCCTATAACAATAAAATTCTATAAAGTACTTGCAAATGCAGCAACAAGTTATATTCTACTTTGCACAATTTTATTTAATAATATTTGGTAGGTGAAATATGTTAAGATTATAAAGGTAATATTATTGAAGTCTGTGTAGACAAACCATAAAGCCTGCTATCCTTATTAGATCCTCAGTGTATGAAGTGAAAAAAAGAGATGGTTATAGAGGGTACAAGAGCTGCTTAAAAAGCCTTGTCCCTGAAATAGCACACATCTCATCTCCTTATGTTCTACTGACTTGAACATGGAGACCTGGTCACCCAAGTGGCAAGAGAGGCTGGGAAATGGAGTCTAATACTGTACCAGTTAGAAAAAGAGCACACAAAATTCTTGCCAATATTATTGTAGGACCTATCACAGAAAATTAGCCTACAAATGTAGCAACTTGTCTTGTATTGTATTGTATTGATAGAAAAACTATGTCAATAAATGCCTTAAAAATGTGTGTTCATCATTTCACTACACTTATGTCAAAAAGTCAAGAACTCAATATGAACTCTTAGGACAACGCTTTTGGTTTTTTAGTGCAAAAGTGAGTTAAATGGAAAATTTTTTTTACAGTGAGTTAGTTTAGTTTACTTAGCTAAATTGCAATGCGTGAATTTGATGAAAGGTAAATATTGATGAGGTATTCCTGAAATATCATGTCTAATAGCCAGACATCAAGAATATCTATCTGTGAGTGGAAACTTAGTATTTGTATTTCTTTCCCTAATTTATGTATTTATTAGATCTTAGATCATCAAAGAGCAGTTGTTAAATGTTTCCACAATAAGTTCTAAAGATAATAAACAGAGTATATTATGAACGTTGTCAATTTATCACTTTCTTAAAGATGACAAAAGAAATAAAGAAAGCAGCATTCAATATTTTATAAACTTTAGCTATGTGGATAAAAATTATCTCCACCAGTGACTATGATCACTGAGATGAACATTTTGCCACTAGTGTCTCTTTAAAATGTCTCCACTCTTAGAGTTTGTGATAGAGGAGATATTAAAAGGCAAAAGTGTTTCAAAATGAAAATTGTTTAATGCTAATTAAGCACTGCTTCTGAGTTGCAAAGAGTTATAATATTACAGTGAATCTTGAGTTATAATGTATTTCTCTCCATTTATATGGAGATATATAAGGAAATATAAATGCATAATAAAAGATAGACAGGTAAGATAGATAAGACAGAACAATAAATAGGTAGATACAGATCAAATGTTCTCAAAAGATTTTAAATGGTAAATACGATCCCACTTACTCTATCCAATCAAGATTTGGCCAAGGTGATTGTATATGGAGAGTTAAGAATTCCAGTTCCTTCAATAGGACTGTGTTTAGTTTTAGACTCTGATATTTATTACAATTAAGATTTTGCATGGATTTTTAATCTCACTGACCTCTTTCTTCACCTCTCAAGTGGGCATATTAACCTCTCCTCCATATGAATGTTGGAATTACTATCTGAGATAATGAACACAAGAGCCTATAAGGTGCATTCTTGATATTCTATAGCCGTTAGTCTCTTCTTTCCTTCTGTCCAATTCTACATTTAAAATATTACTATCACCGCCCTCTGTCCTGCAGGATATTGCTAAGAGGACCTTTAATGCAACTGACATTCAGATTTTACTTTTTCCCTTAAGTTAATATTTAAACTTTCATATAAAAAACTATAGCAAGGTATAAATAATACTTCTTGCTGTGACTAAAAATAATTTCTGACACTTTATATTCTTTTTGAAATTTCGATCCAATGTGGTGTGAAATTCTAGGCTAAAAATCTGTATTTCTGGTGAAAATACTTATTTAACTTAGTGGCAGAGATATTATGGAAGGTAGGAAGTAAGTCTGTTTTTCAACTTATGACAAAAATTGTCTGGAAGAGGAAGCAGATCAGGCATACTCCAGTGTGCAGATGACTACATTCTCCAGGTAGTGAAGGATCAACCTTTTCCCAGTAGGTAGTTGGGAAACAGAGGAATGAAGATATAAGTGCATATCTGTTCCTTTCACTTTGAGCTCAGGGAGACTAGTCCTGCCCTTTTAAAAAAGGACACTTTTATATTGAGCTGGATAAATCATGGGCTTGAACCACAGTAAAATTCTTGTGGTTTTATATTGTAATTCTTACTTCACAATTGGTGAGGATAAACATAATGTTCTGTATCCTTGAGGATAAATGTAATAAAACTGCTCCATTGTAAATAAGCATAAAATTACAAGGTAAATATGCACATGTACAGGATCATGTTAGCATCACTTTCTTATTTCTAGCTTGTCCATTTACATTTTTAAAGCAGACTGAGCTAAAATGTGGTGAGTCTTAAAGCAATGCTCACTGAGCTTTATGGATACCTCTGAACCATTACTTAAGTCTTGTTTGAACCATATGTAATTGCCACTTTTGCAGGTCAGAAATAGTCAATTATTGGTCCTTCTAAACTTTTAAAAAGCATGGCACTTCCAAAATTTAAAAAATGAGGATTAGAGTGGTAAAACTATAAAACTCATATAGCTTATATAAATATATCAAACTGGAGGAGCAACCAATCCTCCTTTTATAGTGTTTTAATTGTCAATGGACCCTTAGGAGAAAATAAATCTGCAATGTGAAGCAAGTAGTGAAGTATTAGTGCTTTAGGGAAAAATGATCCTTCTATACAAATGGAATTTGAGCAAATGTTGTAAACAAATTAAGGGTAATTTAAAATATATAAATATAATTTAGTGCCAAGAGTATGCCAATCAAATAAAACTAGTTGATATTATATTCTTTAAGATATTTTCTAAATAAATGTACTATCTCTTAAAAATAATTTATTTTATTTTTAAAAAGACAGTTTGTGGGAGATACCTCGATTGAATTTTTTAACCAGTTTCTTATTTTGTAAAAAAAAGGTTTTTTTTCAAACATCTGTTTCCTCATCTCTTCATTAAAAACTGTTGGAAATATCTCAGTCACATTATAAAGCATGGTTGTGAATTTTTTATGTAAGGACGTGCCACTTTTATTCAAATGAAAAGGCTACATATGGTAAGAAAATTCCCTAATATATTAACCAAAAAAGCGAGTAAGACATAGAAAAATGTTCTGAGATTTATGAGCAGAGATGGGAGAGAATAGTGGTACTAGAGTTCAGATAAGTAGAGATAGGGAGGATCTCCTAGCTGTGTAGGAAGAGAAAATACAGTGAGGCGTTCAGATGATGGGGTATGGACGTCTTTTGACCTGTGTTTGAATCTTGGTTCAGTCTTTACTCTTATTGCTATGTGGGTGCATTGTTAAACCAGTGCAAATCATCAGTTCCATCATCTGATCAATAAGACTAACAATACGTAATAATTCATCTCAGCGTGGCTGAAAGGCTCAAAACAGCTAATATGTGTAGATTCCCTGGCATAGTGCCTGGCAGTCTAACACATTCAAAAACATTAATCATTTAATCATCGTTGGTATCGTTAGATGAGAGTGTTCAGGACAAGTGTGCCTGGATCTGGAGCAGCCTGAACCGTGCTTGGGAAAATGCCGTCTGGGTCCTGACCCCGGGCCTCCCTCATTTCACCTCCTTCTTGAGGAGGAGCTGGAGCTTGAAGCTGCCCTGGTGTACTCTTTTCCTGCCCACTCCCGCCTCCCCTTTTGTCAACTTCCCACCACCCAACTGTCCCTCTGCCTTAGTTTACTATGCTGAGTAACAAATTGCCACAAAATTAGTGGCTTCCCACAACCTACAATTATTTTTCACAGTTTCCAGGGATCAGGAGTCTGGACCCTCCTTTCAGGGCCTGGCGAGGCAGCAGTGACGGTGTCTGTGGGGCCGTGTTCTCAGCTGAGGCTCGGGGCTTCTATTCTGCATTACTGGCTGTTGGCAGAATCAGGGGTGTGGGGGCGGACACCGAGGCTCTCAGTTCCTAGGCCCTTTATAGCATGGATGTTTGCTTCGTCAAGGTCAGCAGGAGAGAGTGTCTCCCACTTGGAGTCTCTCCAGAAAGGTGTCACCCTCTTTTCTTTTATAATGCATCATACAGATTTTATTAAACAAAAGTAACAGGTAAAGTTGAACAGGCACTTTGAATGTGAAAGAGAAAAACTTACTAGAAGAAACTGTCTTAACTCTTTAAAATTAACCTACTTACAGTTGCATTTAACTAAGCTCTGTTGCTGTGAAGAATACAGCTAATGCACAGGTATAGATGAATGATTTGTACATTTTTCATGTGTTCACTGAATACTACCAGCTATACATATATATACACTAAATTTGAAAAAGCTTTAATTGACGATTCTCAGAGATATTGCATTTTCGTTGATCTTTTGGAAGAGGTCGCCTAAAGAGAAGAACGTGTGGTTCTGGCTCATGAATCCTGTAATGAACCCGGCCAGGAATATGCTGGACACCAAGTCTCCTCCACTCTTCTTCAGGCGTTAGATGGGTTTGGGGTACTCGTTTAGAAAGTTCTCTGGGTAAAATGACATGCCAGTACTCGTAATGCTGGTCGAAGTATTTGTCTGAGTAGCAGATCTTCATAGTTTGATGTACTGTTAGTAGGTCCATGATACAGCTGTAAGGAATGAGAGTCAAGAAAAAAACAGAACTACAATGAAATTAATGAGTACTCAATAAAGTCATTAAAATAGCCATAACAGAAAGGGAATTAAATCTTATCTGCACTTTTATCTTTAAATTTTATTTCATACTCTATTAAACGTTTTCACTGTTTTCCATGCATTAAGAGAACACCACAAGTGAGTTCTAAAAAATACTTGTGGAATTAACTCTTCTCTTTGCTTTCTACCTCTACTTCTTAAAAATTAACAGCAAAGATCCTATTCAAAGCAGTCAAAGCCCACCGGAAATGCAGCTAATTTATGGGAAGCGAGCACATAATGAATGTCAACATTATACCGATACCATTTCTAGTTGTTGGTTCAGCTGAAAGCCGAGATTTCAGTGTTCAAAAGATTTGCCTGGAGTCCCAAAGTTCAGAAAACTCAATTCAAACCCAGCCATGCCTAGGTGAGCTTCAGAAAATCACTTTACTTACCTGGAGAGTTATTTACCCTCTAAGTGAAGAAATTTGACTAGACTCGTGCCAACATGTTCTAAGACAAAGCCAACAACAAGGTATGGAGTAAGTGACTGTGCTCCATAAATATGGGTTAAGAATGGTTCCTATTCCTCCATGAGGATGGCAGTCTGATGTAACCATTTCGGTAGCTAAGGAGGGTTGGTTAATATAAATACTTGCTAGTTCTTAATTAAAAGTGGGCAGGTGGTAACAGTATAAGCTATATCAGTATCTACCTACCTACCTACCTACCAACCTATCAGGGTTTCTCAACTTAGGCACTTTTGATATTTGGACTGGGAAGTTATTTGTCAGCGGGGTGGGGGTCGTTGTCCTGCATATTATAGAATGTTTATCAGCTTCCCTGGCTTCTGTCCAATACATGCGATTAGCACACCACTCCCCTCAAGTTGTGATAACCAAAAATGTCTCCAGATATTTAGACCTTAGTTGAGAAACACAGGTATATATTAGTGTGTGTGTGCATGTCTGCATGCTTGTGTGTGTGTAGATGAATAGAGAGATATAGAGAAATTAGATAGATGATAGGTAGATCAGTAGTTTTGATTGTGGCATATTATTTACTTTTATTGTACCTTGACTATGTGAGATCAGTTATTTTCTGTAGTTAATTTTACATTTTCCCATAGATGAATCGATAATTAACAAAATTAATTAGCCCAATGGTCACTTTTTATTTTGAATATACGATGAGTGGAGTCTAAAAGAATGAAGTGCTTTCCAACAATTCCAGGTAATGCACTTCATTCCATTGCTTATGGTTCTTGATAAAATCATGCAAACACAAGCAGTCTGATGTTATTTTTTTGTTTACAGTATTACTCTGTTGTTTTGGTTAACAGAATGAAAAACAGCACTGTAATACTACAAGTAAAAATGTTTTATTCTTAGTTTGTTTCATCAATAAAAGCTGACATTTTTGCAAGAAAGATGTTATACTATTGAAATTAACTCTTAGTCAATTGTAAATAATTGTATTATATCGGTATGTTATCATGAAGATTAGAAATCATTTCCTACAGAATCATGTTTTTGCTTCCTCAGCACTGTTTCAATTGAAAGGAATTTGAATGAAGTGCATCTCATTACTAACATAAAGTAGATGGAGCTTGAATAATTTTTATATTTATTTTCCATGGATGGCTGTTACATTTCTTATCCTATCTATCCAAATTTTATAAAATAAATTGTTTTAATCCATTCTTTGGAGAGGAGCAATGAATTTATTTTTGCAAAAGCTATGCATCTGAATATATTGTAATATGCATAAAGCTCTTTTAACACAGTTATTTATATAAAAAGTGTAGCTGCCTTACCTTTTATTTAATTTACATACTTTATTTACTTTCTGACAGGTTCTTCTTTTTGCATTTTATTTACATACCAAAAATGTCTTTTCAGATAAGTCAACTAAAACTTTAATGTGCTGTATAATTTAAAACTCCATAAAATGTTTTATGTATTGTATAGTTTTATATGAATTTTTAGGCCAATAATATAGAAGTTGGGAAATATTTCACCACTGATACCTGTATAGTAACAACATATTTCTCAAATATGAGGGGGACTATTGTCTTTTGACTGAGATCTTATAATTTATAAGAATTAAAAACTTAGTTTATTTGTTACAAAAAAGAAAAAGAAAAAACTTTTTTACATCATTTTCTTCCTTAAAATATTTTTATGAAGCTCACAAAATATGGGCATCTCACATGCTTAGAGAATTTGGCACACTTGCTCTAAGCTATACAAAAGATCATTATTTTTCCATTCAGATGTTGGAAACAATAAGTTTCCTTTTTAGTTTTCATAAGCTGTAAGAGGCATCACTCAACAATGGAGTGATAAGGCCACAGTGTGTTGATATGAAGTCCAGTTTTAGAAAAGTGAACTTGACCTTTTCCCCTTTCCTTAATTTTTGTTTTTAGCTTTTGTAAGCATGGTGTGCATTTGCATAACCACCATTCATATTTTTGTGAGTTCATGATATAAATAATTTGAAAAATTTCATTCAGTTCCCCAAATTATTCTAGTCATTATGGATGATTCATGAGAGGATTAATCTCTTGGATGTGACATAAAACTAGAGAGGAAAGACACTACCTATCATATCATTTGCAGTTAAAAACATGCTGCATATCTTTAAGCTTTACTTAAAGTGCTTATAGTAATTGGGTGTGCATGCCTAAGCTCCGTTAAAACCCAAACAGCAATATGGGAGAGTGTGGTTTGTTTTTTAAATGCGCAAAGAAGGAAAATTAGTGAAGTCTGTTTAAGTCACAAAACTGCCTCATTCAGGACCCAATTCAGTAGCATAGAAAAAGTAACTCAAGTTAACTGTACTCTTAGCATATGTCTAAGCTCACGAATTTCAATTCACTTCAAATTCCTTTCTTCTCCCGTGGATTTGCCTTCGAAGGAGAGAGTACCTTGATGGCAAACTGGTTCAGTGGTTCATTTGCCCTGCCCTACATTCTCTTAAGGTTTTCAAGAAAAAGAAAAATGTGTCCAGTAACGAGCCAAGTTCCTTTGTATGTTCGAATGGCGATACACATGAAGAATTATTTTCATTTTATCCTGGGCCTTTTGTCTTTCTCTACCCTCCACCTCTACCACCAGGATACACATGAGCATAAAAAAAAATTATGCTCATTCATATGGAGTTAAGAGTATAATGTATCTTGATGTTATGCAGGCAAGAAAAATTTTGGTGAAGAAACAAAAATAAGCTAATGAACATAAGAGTTAGGCATTAAACTGAGATCATGGCTTAGTGACCTAAATTGCACCAGACTTTTTTAAAAAAGGATTGCAGTATTTGGATAGAAAAATATCATCTCTCTTTTTATAATTGCATCTCTGTATAAGAGGATGTTATTGGATATGAGCTACATGGTAGCAGCAGATTTTTTCCCTCTGTATCTTTCAGCAATTCAGAGGACTTCTCAGACACATCTCAGAAGTAGCACTGAAGAATTAGTCTTCATTTATAATCAAACATTTTTGAATAACATTTTCTTCCAATTTTTGTTTTAAAGGTCTAACATTTGATCGTATGTTTTCTTTAGTTAACTTTCTATATTATATGGCAATCTCTGCCATTATTTTTTTCAAAGATAAAAAAGAAAAAAGCATGCTCAAATTGTAGAAGTTATTTTTGCAGTAACGTATGTCATGATTTTTAAACATTCAGGCCTTTAAACTTTTTTTATAGTGTATGTTCTTGCCAATCCCAGCACAGTTCTACAAAGTAAAATATTTGGCAGTGAATTCATATTAACAGATGGAACAAGAAATTAACACGTTTTTGCTTCGCTAATTCACAGTTCTTTTAATACGCTAATTCTAAATCACCTGTTCTGACTTTGACAGGCTACAGACACCTGTTTGGGGTAATATTCCACAGCTAATTATTACATGAGAAATTCAGTTTCCAACAAAAGGGTTTCTGTGCGAAATTGTCATAGTTAACAAATTAGTAATACCAAATATATACAAATATATTCCTGAGGTCTTAATTTAAATACTGTTAATCTACTACTTATCGTTAACGAAAGAATGGTATATGAAACCTAGAGACTGTCCTCTTAGTGTTTGAATTCTGTCTGTCACACTTTACACCATGGTTGTACTGATCAAGTCAGAATGTTCTTCCCAGTAGCAGAAATTTACTATAATACTGCATTTTTAATGGCAGGAAAAGAGTATAGAATTTTCAAGTGGCTGGAAAATTTCCTAACTGTATGTTAAAAATGACTCAGGATAGTTTTTAAAAAATACTGACAAGATGAGAGAGAAAAAAGAAGAACTTAGTCTGGGTAGCATCATATGAAAGAACAATAAATACAAAATCTACTCAACTCCAGAGTTTGAGGTTACGGCTGTATCATTAGAGGCTTCGAAAGGACTATTGACTTGTTTGATAAAAGGAAAGAAAGAGAATGATGCCAGGACTTTTTCAGTATAAAATCAAGAGCTCACTCTCCTTGTATCTCTCTGTCTTAACAAACTACTTCTGTTTTCCACTAAACTCGGGTTTTCTTTATCTCCTTCTTTTGGTCTTCATTATTCTAAGAGGGTTGTTTTCCCTCTGTCACATTGGAGGGCTTTCTTTCTTGGTAACTCCTTTTCATTTCAATTTCCCCACAAACCCTCTACAGAAAAGCGTGGATTCAAAGAGCGTGAATGTCAGAGGGTAGGTTGGTGGAACAAGAATCAAGAATCAGAAACGTAAGGTTTTTAGATGTTTGTAACATAACGACAGATGCTGAGGTAGAGTCTATCTTTAGGTTTGCCAAAGGTTCCATTTTGTGTGTCTGTTTTTTGATTCTCTCTAATTACTGTTCAGCTTTGTATGTGGCTTTGCTAATGTGTCTTCCTTAGCCACCTTAGGGAAGCAGAGAACTTGTCATTTCTTTAATTAACCTTTATCTCTTAGCACCCAGATATTATCGTTCACCAAGCAGATACTCTTGGAACTTTTAAGATTCATGCTGTTTTACTTCAGTTTTTAAAAGTTATTGTACAGAGTACATTTTTAAAAATGCATTTCTAATTTGTGAGACTTAAGGTAGATGAGGGAAAAGCTTGTTTTTTACATTTAGCTTCCCTGTAATTCTGTTGTTTTTCTCCCAATTGCTACTCTGAAAAGCACATGGTCTCTCTCTAAAACCATGCTTGATGACATTGCTATTTGCAGAAATTTAACTGGCAGCCCACCCCAGGAAGATAAAATCCTGTTTCTTCCAAGTTTGATTCCCCTCCTACACCCACACCTGAAACCATATTTCTGCCAGAGACTACATTCTGCTAAGGAGGAAACCAATCTTTTATAATACTTTAACATACGTGAATTTTATTTTATTTTTAATTAAAAAATTGCATTTCGCATCCAAAAATGCTAGATGACATTTAAAGCTAGAAAAGAGTTTCCAAATAACTCACCTTTACAATTAACTCTTATCAGAACTAGACAGTTACTTCACTGCACTCAGTCGAGCTGAATGGCCATGGCACAGCTGTGTCGTGAAAAGCCTGCATCGCCGTCGTTGCCACTTCAAGCTCTTGGGGATGTTCAGAAACTCACTTTCCTACAAGGATTTGCTCAAGGCTCAAAGTTTGAAGGAGAGTTATTTATATGGATTTGAGGTGAAATCAACCTTTAAGTTTCAGTTAATAAGATGCATCAAGAATAAACTTTCAGGTCTTTAAGAGGAGGGTGATAAAAAGACAGTGAATTTATCAGTCTCTTATGTTTCCCTGAAAACAAGATTTAGACATACATTTGCTACCATCAAAACCAACTTGAATGAATTAGAACTATCTTGATTATAATGCAAAATTCTCAAGGTTTAACATTTCAGGGATGATGAGCTTTAAAAACAGCTTTTGAGATTTATATTCAGTGGGGTATTCTTAAGACAAAATCGTAAAAGAAATTTTCAAGATGACGAATGACATTACAATACCGTTTAACTCATCTGACCTCAGTTAAAACACTTTGATGAACCAATAAGGAAAACCTACTATCTCCAACCTGGCCTACTTTAATATACTCTTTATGTCTAATATATGAAAAAATTAAGAAATTTTGCTATGGACTAATACATGAGGATACACCTCCATTTGTTCATATGTATATATGTGTATACACATACATTTAAGTAAATATATTGTAGGGATTCTGTTCAATCTTTCAAAGAGGATTGCAGGTTATAAAAGATTAAATAACTATTGTTAGAGTAATTATAATTAGTGTAATCACTTCGAAGCCACTCAATTTACAATGTATTAGATTTACATAAAGGGGCAAGATTTTTTAAATTTAAAAAGTTAATTCTCTTAATTTAATTCATCCCAAGCCATATCTATTAATATGCCATCTATTCTACTACTAAATTTCTTATAACAACAGTAGCTTACCATTTATTGAGTTCCTAAAGGGAACATACTCTATATAAGTTATTGCTAATTCTACATTTATTGTGCCATTTCTCAGATTAGGTAAATGAATCTAAAAGAGATTAGTAACTTCTTTTCTAGTCTCCTGCAGTGGGCAAGATAAAATTCTAATCCAGGACTTTGTGGTCGCAAAACTCATTTTCTTTTCACCATGTGATACTAATATCAACATTCAAGTAGGTAGATATGCAGAATTTTTTTAAGAAAAGGATTTAGGTTGTGATAGAATCAAAGGAAACATCTGCATAAGAACTAAAACTAATCTGCATAAAATACCCAATGAACAAATTGCTTTGTCATAGTACTCATCAGGAATGTTTGTTTATAGATAGAAGTGTCATTGTTTAAAAGGTGATGCTGTCAAATGCCTTATTTTTACAAATTCAATTATTCATTTTATTTGCAAATTGTTTATTGGCCTTGCCTCTCACTTCAAGGAATTTACAATCTAGTTATTTCAAAATTCATATATTGTATATTTCATAATTTTCAAACTTTAAAATGCTTCTTTGTAGTATTTCTTTAAATAATATTATTTTTATTGGCAAATTTTTTTAGATCTATTCTTACTTTAAAGGGTTTTCTTTTCATTTTTATTCTAAAACATGTTTGACAACTATATTAAAATTGGCCTTTTTAAATATAAAACATGACTAGATTGTAATCTTCCTGAGGCAAAGACAATATCTGTCTTATTTATTACCAATTTTCTAGTCTTTATCATAGTCATACACCCATAGTGGAAGTTAATTAAGTAAATGTTAGATGGACAGATGGGTGGATGGATAGATGGATAAGTGAATGCACATGCATGCCTATGGACTCTGACAGATCAATCTGTTGGAGTGAAGGTGAAGAAAGAAAAACACGTACATAAACAGAGGCAACCCAGATGAGGAAAACTGATGATTTGAATAATTTCATTCAGCAAATATTTAAATATGGGAGTATGATGTCAAACAATTAATAGCAACTGGCCACATGGAGTTTACTTTTTCAAGTGGGGCACGGAAGTATAATAAATTAATAAAATAATATAGTAAATAAGATAATTGCTTTATTTGATCATTACTGTAGAGGTAATAAATGAGATAATACTCGCTCAGGGGCCACTTTAGATAGGACAGGATGGGAAGACTCAGAGGAGGAGACCTTTGAGGTGGGACTAAGCAATGTGAAGATGGAGGAAAGTTGCATTTCCCTGAGATGAGGTGGAGAATTCCTAATTAATGGCAAGGAGATGAAGAAAAAAGAACCATGTAACCTCCATGAGATGCTGCTCATGATGACACGTTTGTCTTTGTCTGCCTTATTTATATTTGTGGCTCCCAAACACAGCTAAACATAAGAATTACTGGGGTGATTTTTGAAAATTACAGATACAAGAACACTGAATTGTTAAGGGGAGTATAAACTTTTTGAGTTCCCTGGGTGCTTCTGTGCAGGAGAGGAAAAAAACCTGCTAGCACTCTGTTGTTTCTACCAGCTGGAAACAAGAGATACAGAATAATACTAACAACCATTATAGAAATAAGAACACCACTAAAACATACACTCTACAACATTTTCAACTCAGAAGATGACCAGTCATGTTATATAGCCCTGAACCACCTTTATCCTTTAAGAAATAAATGCATATTAAATATTCATTTATAAGAGTCTAGTGATTTTCAATTCAAATTGATCCAAATCAGGTATTATTTTAAGTAAAATTCTAACCATCAGGCTTTTCCCCATAGTTTAGTAAGTCAGTCAACCAATCAATGAATGAGTCATCTAGAGCTTTGCAACCTTAGTATGGTCCTCAGACAGGCAACATCAGCTCTCCTGGGATTTTGTTAGAAATGTGGAATCCCAGATATACTGAATAAGTGCTTGCATTTGTACAACCATCTCAGGATATTTAAATGAGTAATAAAGTTTAAGAATAACATGAGCACAAGTTATGTTCCCAACACCAATCTAGGTGCTAGAGTACACAGTAGCAATATAGTTTAACCAGGATTTAGTTTGCTCACCAGAATCTAATAAATCTTAACAGAAGGAAGGAAAAGAAAAGGAAGGGAAGGGAAGAAAAAGTAGGGAAGTGAAGGAAAAGGAAGGCAAGGGAAGGGAAAACTGTTTTTGGAGAACTTCATCTGAAGTTGGCATTTGAGCCAAAATCCTGATTCTGATTACTGACTCAGTTTCTTAAGCATGAGAATCTTTCAACAAATCTGTTTCCAAAATAAAATAATCTCACTGTAAGTATTATCATATAATCCAATCTATCAACCTTCAAAATATAACATAATCTTCTATCATTTCTAGCCTAGATTGCAGTAAATAGCTTCCTAACAAGTCTTCCTGCTTCCATATTTGCTCATAGTTTTCTAATAAGTGGTCAAACTCATTAACTTTTTAAAGACTAGGCTTATTGCTCCCTTCCCAAAGTGATCTTACATAATTATGGTATATTTACTTTGTCTTAGTTTCCCACAGGGCTGGCAATATAAAGTACCAACAAAGGGTTGGGTTTTATAATAAGAAAGGAATCAGGGCAAAAAGCTTACAGTTCTTAGGTTGTGAAATTGTCCACATCAAGGCGTCATAAGAGATGATTTCTCACCAAAGTCAGCTATTGGTTGGTGATCCTGGCATCCTGCCACTTGGCAAGGTAAGATGGCAGCTGATCTTTGCCTAGGTCCCTGCCTCCCCTTTAAGGCTCACCATCTCCAGGAGTTCTGCTGTGGGTGATCAGGCACATGGCATGTCTCTTTCTGGGTCTTGTCTTTCAGCCTCAGCTGCTCCACTTTCTCCCTGAGCCCAGGTATGGGCAATCACACCATACAGCTCATCTTTTCAGCCATGATCTACTCCATGAGCCCAGCCTCTTGGGGGCTTCGTGCTTTAGCTTCAGCTTCAGCTTCAGCTGTTAGTGATCCTCCAGTCCTCTTTCATATGGCAGGGTCAAAATGATGACTTCCTTTCTCAGTGTCTCTCTGTGTGTTCTCAGTTTATATAAGACCCAGCAAGAGAGCAGAGACCCAATCTGTGCCAAGTCTCGCCAATCAAAATCAATCCAACCAGAGTGATCTAATCCAGGTCCCTTAACTAAATCTAATCAAAGGGCCCCATCTACACTGCTTTTACAGACACAAGAATGAGTGAGCTTAAGAACATGATTTTCTGGGGTCCACAACATACTTCAAACTTTTTCTGATCAACTCATTTAAACTAGACTCTTCCCGTCCACCTCTTTCTCTCCAACTTTATCCTGAATTTTCCTGTATGGTTCTTATAACTCTCTGTAAAAACATTGTATCATTTAATTGACTAGTTGATTGCCTGTCTTCCCACTAAAAGATTTAATATAAGATCCAAAAGGCAGTGGCTTTGTCTTTCTTATCCTCCAGTATCTAAGAGAGTCCCAGGAATATAACAAGGGCTGAATAAATAATACTTGAGTGGATGTTCAATGAAGTAAGCATTTTAGAATATTTGCACTGTGTGCGTTGCTATGTTATTATCAGAAATATTAACCCCTATTACATATCAATGTGGACTTCAAAGAATGTCATGTAAAAGATAGTACTTGCCTTCTAGGCAAAAAACACAATTGAGAAATGAACAAATGAATAAGAAAAGCCCAGAGAATCATACCAAATAAATTCTTTAGGACATAAAGGTGACTTCAGTGGCAAGAAGTTGAAGAAAGAATTCCATTCTGATAAGTAGATAATATGGTGACTGCAGTTGCAGAAGGATAAATGGCAAGCATTAGGGTCAAAAGGCGTGACGCTTTATTCATGAGAGCATAGAGCATGCCTGTGAAACCGAGAGTCAGAGAGAGAACTAGTGACCAGCTTATGATGGTTTTACCTTCTCAGCTAAGGAATTTGTACTTTATTCTGTAATAGTTTTGGAGAAAATAGTTACGTGTTCACAATGATCCCGCCTTAGCAGGATTCATTTAAAGGTGGTTTGCACAATGAACTGGATCAAGAAGAAGCTGCACAAAGAGACACTTAACTAGGAGATTCAGAATCATATATGGAAGTAGCCTAAGTTAAGAGGTAGTGGGAGGAAGATTAAAGGAATAAATGAGTTAGTACATATTACATGGTAGAAGAGCACACAGTGAGGAAAAACACTACAGGAGTAGTTGCTAATATTATTATCATCTTCTTGTTCAACCCTATTATGACACATAAGAATACCCACAAAACTTTCCCATAATCAGAACTATGAAGGTATTAATATAAGTGAGATAGATATGAATATTATAATTTTCTGGTGATTAAAGACTCAAACCATTGGGCTATCTTTTAATGCAATAGTTTTCGCAACTGGAGATCTAAAAACAGAGTTTATTCTCATCTTCTCAAAAAAGACATAACCTCACTTCCAATTAAAAGCCAATTTGTCATGTAGTCCACACAAGAGACAAGAGTCTTTTCTGGTATTCCTAAGTGTGTTTTATTTGTTCACTAGATAGTAAGCCCCTCACAAGAACAAATCTTTCATTCATCAGTTTCCTCTTTTTGAGCATCATTTTTCTCAACCAATAATGAGAACATCAGAATAGTTTGGCAGGTTTGTGGTAGGGGATAAATGATGTAAGTCTCAATCTCCATGCCTGAGGGGGAGCTCAGTAAATATTTGTTGCCTTCTCTTCCCCACTGGCACCTAGTACAGCACCTTGACAGAGTGAATGAAAGCTCAATAGTTGCTTGTCAAATGAAGACTTGTTGAATTTGCACTGACTGAATCCTGAATTTTTAACTCACTGCTCAATAGACTTTCAAAGGGCCAGGCTCAGAAAGCCCCCAGAAAAAATATCTTCTAGAGTTGAGCCTCATCTCTAAACTGGATTTTTTTAAAATTTCTAAGCCACACATACCTTTCCCTACAAATTTCTATAGGTATCTTTCCCCCCCACACCATTCATCTTATTAAATCCATCTCTTCTCTGTTGGACCGCAATCTGTTTGTTATTTGTTACAGTATATTTTCTGATAGTCTTTGGTTGATTGCTCCATTTCCTTTTTCCTCCCTGTCATTCCCTTCTTGGGCTCATCTTAATGGTTTCTTCTTATTGGATACCACTTTTATTTATTTAATTCTGCTAATTTATATTTTTATAATATAAATTCCTGTTCCCATACACTGTGTACCTCAAACCACCTACTTCTATTTCTAATTCTTTCCTGTTTCTTTTATGAAACTCTTTTCTGATCTGGTCTATAAAAACATTTCCTTCTCTTTGCACATTTTGTCTGTTGCCCAAGGTATTGTATTCCTAATTGGATTAGAAAACCCATCTTTATAGGGCCTTTTATGTGTTCTATGCACTTATGGTTTTCTGTAAACAAAAATAATAAATAACAGGTGGGTAGCTAAATATATAACTCACTGGGAATCAAGCATTTCAAAGAGGAAAGGCTATGTCAAAAACACTCTACATAGATTATACTGAGTTTGGTAGAAATGTAAATGGTCTTCAGCTGTTACTTTTAATAGAATAAAACCTGCTATTTATTAGGCAATAAAAAAAAGTTCTATCCGCCAATTTTTTTCACAACTGTATTGTAATAAATGTTATTAAGAATGATTGTTTTTTAATAGCACCAAACATGAAACGTCTCTTCCCTGTCTCATCTCTAACCCCTTCTTGGTAGGTAGAGGGACAGACAGACTCAGTGAAGGATAATTAAAACTTCATGGGCAATAACCAAAATGTTAGAAGTTTCTAATATAAAATACATAACCTGGTTAGAACTCTAGCTGCAGGCGGGCAATTCTCTCTCCCCGTATCCTATCTCCTACTAGACCAATGAGGGTCTCCCAGCTCTGCGTGCAGTGACATCATGTTATTAGCATGGTGGGAGAATTCACACGGCAGAAGCTCCATGAATGCTACAAGTCTGCACTCTCCTCAACTGTCCCCAACACTCCCCAGGAAACCTGTCGTGGACATTTACTAGCACACCACTGGGCCAGGGCTGGGAAATCTGGACAAAGATATTCTGGAAATCACTTGGCTACAAGCTTAGAGGGCCATCACTGAGGAGCAATAAGTAAGCGGACCCTAGGAACTGACTGGGCTGAGCAGACGCAGGAACTCCAGTAATGAATGAACAAGACCCTATTCTGGCTGAAAAGATGCCAGCAAGGAATTGAAGGTGAGAGGAGGCAGTGAAGCTTGAGAAAATACCCTGATCAGAAAAATGGGTGCGCACATTTTCTGTATTGGTCATTTTAAGGCTTCTTGTGGGGTGGGGGTGGAGTTGGCTTTAAAAGCCCTACAACCAACAGACTGAGACTTGAAATTAAAAAAGCGTTACTCTGGGAAGCGGACTTGGCCCAATGGATAGGGCTTCTGCCTACCACATGGGGGGTCCCCGGTTCAAATCCCGGGCCTCCTTGACACGTGTGGAGCTGGCCCATGCGCAGTGCTGATGCGCTCAAGGAGTGCCCTGCCACGCAGGGGTGTCCCCACGTAGGGGAGCCCCACGCGCAAGGAGTGCACCCCGTAAGGAGAGCCGCCTAGTGCACAAGAAAGTGCAGCGTGCCCAGGAATGGTGCCGCACACACAAAGAGCTGACACAACAAGATGACGCAACAAAAAGAAACACAGATTCCCGGTGGCGCTGATAAGGATAGAAGCGGTCACAGAAGAACACGCAGCGAGTGAACACGCAGCGAGTGGACAACTGTGGGGGGAGGGGCTGAAATAAATAAATAAATGTTACTCAGAGTCACAATACGCAGAGGAAATGAGGCTCACCTCAAGTTACAACAGATTTACCGGTGAGACTGCCATGTTCTCTGGCACCACTTCATGGCACAGGGGCCTCCACTCCCTCTGGGCAGAAGCCACTGCTCCCAGCCTGGGGGCTAACGCCTTGCCCTGCTGCCCTGTTTCTTCTTCTGGAGAAGGGGAGAGTCTCAGAAAGAAGATCTTGTGGACCCAGAAAAGAGGAAAAGTTGTCGGTGCACCGTAGGAAAACGCTCAAGTTTATCCAAAAAGTATAAGTTCGTGTTTTAAGTGCCTCAGTCCAGTGCCAATTCAAGGGGGAATGTATGGGGCCCATTTTATTGCAAGTGACCAAAAAAAAACTCAACTCAAACTGATTTAGGCAATAAAAAAGGTACAAACTGGTTTAAGTTTCTCTCTGATCTTTTCCTGCCCACGGCTTTATTTCTCAGCAGGCTTTCTCTTACAGAGGGATCACACCATGTGCCCTCAGCACTCAGGTATGGTCAGTGTTGGAGATTGCCTATTTCCCGCAACTTCTACGAAAAGTCTTGAGAGTCTTCTCATCTGCCTGCCTGTGGGCACGTGCCCTTCCCTGAATCAAAGGCTGTGAATTTTCTCTGGGTCTCTGGTCTTGTGCCTACATATAGAGCAGGTCAGGGACTCTGTGGACTGAGAGGGTGGCAGTATTTCCCCGCAAAGAACAGATACTGAGTGGATGTACAAGGTAGTAACGTCCATTCCAGTTGACTTCTTAGGGGAGTTAATAAGTTAAAAAATGTAAATTCTTTAGAAGAATTTATGATTTAAAAAGTGTAATCAATTAAACGCTAAGTTATTTGCTCTAGAACGCTTCATAGCCCAGTAGCTTGTCAAATGAATAGTGCAGAAATAACAGAACAGTGATTACAAAATCTAAAAATGAAATTATGGACGTCCTAGTAAATGTCTTCCTCATAATAAGAGTCAGTAATCACAAAATTAAGCATTTTCAATTAGTTAAAATTATAAGGCTCAAATAAGTTTTGCAATTTACCCATTATAAACTGTAAAGTCTCTTGGGAGGGAAAAATCAAGGGTCTGCATTACTGTAGCTGAATGGCCTCAGGACGTGGCCTGATTAGTGCAGACACTGAATTGCTTGTTTACTTTCTCCTGGTTTTTCTTGGTGCTTGTATGTGACATTGGATTGGAGGAGGAGGAATTCAAATGAGCAGCATTTGTCTTCTTAACTGGGAGAGTGGTTAAGGTAAAGGTTTTAAGTTATTGTAAGTAAGCAATACTGTTCCATTTGCAATGATATGAACTTAATTCCTTATCTTATAATGTTCACACCTCTGGTTATTAGCCAACTGATTGTCTATCTTGGACTAAAGGAATTAATTGACTGTGGAAATAATCATTTGCTACTGAATAAAGGATTATACCCACCTGCTCCTCCCCTGATGGTACCTCCCAGTTTGCTTAGGACTCTCCAGGTTGATGCCTGTTCATCTAGTATAAGTGTTAGTGCTTCCTCTTTGCCCTCTGTAAAATGTTTGCCTTTTGACTGCATATTAGTCTCCATACCTTTAGAGGACTTAGAGTTTATATTACACATGAGCATTACTTTTGTTTTGAAACGGTGGACTGTATACCGAAAACAGTGAAATTGGATAAAGAATAGGGTCATAAAAAGAACTTCCTTCAGGAATCTTTAATATTTGATGAAGCTGAATATGTGCAACACCCTGAGATGGCTTAGGAAGGGTCTATGGATGTAGAAATCCAACCTGTTTTATTCGACGATCACCCTTGTTCAGAGTACAAACGTACAAATGTCTTAGAAAGGAATTCAATGTCCACGAGTGTTAGGAAATTTATTTTGGGATTGGAAATAAGTCCTACTTCAGAAATGATTCATTGTTTTGTTCTGTTTTATTATATCTTCTAAAGTATTCTTAAAGTATTGCTAGATACGCAGTGAGTGGACCATAGATCAGGGAGAGTCAAATCTTAGGATTTCCTTAGAATGCTTTCTGTTTACCTTTGGATAAACTATACAAAGAGATATAATCATAGAGGAGAGGTCAATGCCATGTGCTATGCCATCTCAGAGACCTGGGTTCAAATCTCAGCTGTAGCACTTATTCGCTTGGTTCATGAATCTTTGGTTTAAAATTACATTATTAACACATATCTGCATACATAGAAACACACCTACACATAACATTATAGGGAAAAAACATAGATTAGTTTGTGGTCATTTCTCTCCTACGTTTTAATATCCACTAAGTTTAGTACTTTACTACTTTGCTTTTCATTTCCATAGCTTATTTTCTCCTTCCTCGGAATTATGGCATGTTCTCTGTGGACTGGGAAAATAGTCTATGGCTTTCTCTCAATGTTTACATAGTTAATTCCTGAGGTGAATTGCCTGTTAACATGATTAATGTATACCTTTGATGGACCACCATGAAAATAAAACATCTGACATTTCTTCACGCAGAAATACTTATTGCTTTGTAACTTAATATTTATTTGTGTTGCCTTGTAGTGGGGAAATGCAGGGAGAATAAAACTGAATTTCATAGTTCAGGTTGAAACCTTCATTTGTACTCTCTTTTCTGTGTTCGAACTTACTAGCCTCATTGGGAAAAATCTATACATTGGTTTTGAAGCACAATCTTACATTCAGTTTGTATGCTAGTTCATTGTGCAAACATGAATTTTTAAGCAAGTTAGCATTTCATCAAAGTAACAGGGCACTTTATTTTCATTCATCCATATGAAAACAATTAGGGGAAAAAATGCCACTTATCTTAAATCGTATTTGTCAGATTTTCTTCATCAAACTTGGTAAATACAGATCTCTTGACATTTTGATGAATTTTCATCACTCCATGGTAAACCTAAGTGACTAGGCTGTGGCCCGTGAACAGCTTTTGTTTCTATGTGACATTAAAATGTATTTTTAAAAAAACATGATTATAATGAATATTCAAAATTAGATTCATTCTCTGGCATGTGCACAATAGGTCAGAAGTCGTGGCTGGAGAAGAACACTTACTGGTCAATCTTGAAGTTTTATTATTTCTTGTGAATCACATTTTTCACATGGTTCAGAGATAAAAATGTCAAGGAGAAAAGCCAGCTAAATATATACCAGTTTCAGTTTACCTAGACAACTTTGAAATTTCATTTCATATGTAGCTAAATTAAAAGTTAGTGTATCTCCCTAGCTGTATATTGTCTTGACTTGAAATCTCTTGGACCGTATGTTCAAGACAGCTTGAAACAGACATTATAAATGAAGAATAATCAGTTACTATAGTTCAGAGCATTTTTGTCAAATACTCTTCAATTTCTGATTCCAGCAGAATTTTATTTACTCAAATATAAATCTTTATTTTTAATACTCTAGAGCCTCATCCTCAACAAAACACCTCATTTTAGTACAATTGTTTTTATATCCTGTCACAGGGTGATGATGATAAATGGAAAATGATTAAGGATATTGTTTGTCAGAGTTCTTCTTCGACAATTCAATAAATATACCCAGAGTCCTTCCTTGTCACCTTACTTACAAAGATTATCAAATGGAAGATATGTTTGAAGTCCAGTGATGAAAATCTAGTTATTTTGGTTGCTCTTCTTTTCCAAAAATATAACATATGAATTTAAATATTTGGTATGCTTGGAAACCAAATTAATCATTTAGAGGTTTTAAATGCTTTATTTGGGGACAATGAGCTGTTAAATGCTTACATAAAGAAAAATCAATTTGAGCTTCTAAGTCAGTGTGTGGTATCTGTAATGGGCAGTGCTTATATTTTGGGTACATATTTATGATTTAAATGACTGATTTACATATTTATATATGTAAATCAATTAAAATGAATTATGTCTACTATTTATTAATTGCCCAAACCAACCACTAACAAGAATGGTGACACATACTAAATAAAACAAAAGCAAATCCTATCCCTAAATATTACCCACACTAGCCTTCATGGTCTCCAGTATCGCCGCATTTTTTTTACTTTTGCAGTGTTAAATTAGAAAAAGTCTCATTTGAAAAGCTATTTTAATTATTTATTTGTCTGTTTGTTTCCATACTTCCTTGTTACAGGATGGTCTTAAAACTGCTGACATATTTATTATTTCAAATTCAGTAAGACAATAATTAGACATATTTAACCAAGAAGAAAACATCACTGGGGAACTTATGAGTAGCCTGCACTTTTATGGCACTCTGTGGTATTCAAAATCTTTTTCTCATTTAATGTTTTTATTATTATATTCTTTCCAGTGACTCTATGAATAAGCAACTCTAGAATTTAATTTCCTATTCTCTCTTTAACACCTAGTAGGAGTTCTTATTCTGTCTTTTACAAATGAGAAAGGGAAGTCTCAGAGATTGAAATAGTTTACTCAAAGTCACACAACTACTTTTTGCTAGAACTTGAATTCAAACTCATGTGTGCCTGGCTCCAAACTGCAGTAGCAAGAAAGAAATATAAACAACACTCTAAGTCAAAGTTCCAGTCCCCGTCTATTCCACCTACCCTATTTATCTTTTTAGGGTCTAGCCTAAATCTCTTCTTAACTGGGGCCTTTTCAATCCTTTAAGTCTCATTTAAAATGTTAACTTCCTGAGCTAGTGTACCTGCCCCTCATATTGCCACTTAATCATAGATTATTTTCCAATATTATTTATGAGTATATGTATTCCTTTCTTATCTCCCTGTAAATTTAAATGAAAGCAACTTACCAATGTATTTTGTACACGTCTTTGTGCTAAGGTTGCCCTCATCAATGCTTACGCAATAATTTTGCTATGCTCAGGTAAGGTGTGGTAAGCAAATTCTAAAAGGACCCCCATGATCTGTCCCCTGGTGTTATACCATGTTCAGGTTATGTTATATGGCTAAGATTTGTGATGTCACCTCCTTGATTAGGTTACATTATATGGCAATCATGAAAGTGTTTTGCAGATGTAATTTTAAGGTCTCAAATCAGTTTACCTTAAGTTGGTCTAAAGGGAGAGTATCCTGGGTGTGCCCTACTTAATCAGGTGACCCGTTTAAAAGAGAGTCTAGATGAGCATGGCAGCCTCCTACTGGCCTTGAAAAAGCACACAGTCAGGGTGTGAACTGCCTAAAGAGAGGGGCAACATCTAGGAGCTGAGGACTTCGGCCCTACAACCACATTATTCTGCTGATAACCATGTGAGCTTGAAAGAGGACCCTGCGCTTCAGCAAAAACAACAGCCCCATCTATGAGAGCCTGAGGAGGAACCAGTACCTGAACTCCTGACCGTGGAGGCTGTGCGATGAGAAACGCGTGTTGTTTTAAGCTTCTACATTTGTGGCAATTTGTTACACAGCCATAGAAAGCTGCATACAGTCATATCCAATACACTGTAAAACTTGTCAGTGTACATGGAAATCATATATATATATATAACATATATATAATTTATTCATATTATTTATACACACAACACATGCCTAATTTAGCAGCAGTATCTCTTTCTTAGAGTTTTAATTGCAAAACTTCCACCAAAGTTGTGGAACAACTCTGCAAAAGTTATGAGAGAACATATTTTAAAGGAAATTGCCTGGTGATTATGAATAATTTCAGGGGAAAAAAAGAAAGTTGACATTAAGCTTAAAAGATTAATGTCTCTTCATTGAAAGTGAAAGAGAAAAGTTTAAGTAAAAATTGGTCTACAGGATCTATAGGTGTAAATAATATAATGTAACAATGTTTCAAAGCCCCTGCCTAAAGAATTTTTATAGATATAACTTTCAAGTATGCTGCCATTTTCCTCATCAAATTTTCATGTATAAGATAAAGTTGCATAATAGAAACAGATTTCTCAAATGGTACTGTGTGAGATAAATGGATGAAATACCCATTGTCATATGTATGTTAAAAGTAGTTCAAAAGTAGCCATTTTATAATTCCCAAGTTCCCATCACTTTACAGCTGATTTTAGTCTGTCTTTTTGGGGGCTTTTGGAATCATTACTTAAAACAGAATCCTAGTGAATCATGCCCTCAGAGTTTTGAATTAGCACATGCACAATATTGTTACAGTGTTTATGCAATTTCAACTATTACTCAAATAGAATTATGATTTTTTTCTAATTCAATTTGTCCTCAAGGTTTCATTTCTCCATCAATGATATATTGGAAAACTCCTCTAGGCCATAAATATACACAGGATGAGTTGTAATTTTCTATTGCTAAACTAATATGTTTGGCAACTGTCAATGTCCTCAGATCAATTTGGATGCCTGTAGGGAAATTATTTATTTGCACATTAAACTTAAACATCCTACGTTACATAATACTCTTCAGTTTTCTATAAGAGGGTGGTCCGTATGAGGGTGGTCATATATGTATTGTTAAACGGATGTCAGTTTCTCCCTGAAGAATGTTATTTCTTGGTTTAAGTTATAAGATGATATCCTCACTCTCTCCTTCATTAGGTATGGATCTTTGACTTGGTCACATAGCAGATAAATCATATCTGCATCCAGGGATTGTTAGGAGGGCCAAATGTGTATGAAGGTGCTTTGCAAACTACAAATTTATACACAAATAGGGGCTGTTTGTCTTTTACATTGTTGTAGTACATAATGAGCAAGCACACCATCTTTAGGCCACTAGCATACCATGGACCTATTACCATCTCTATGCTGGAACTTAACATTATAATTATTTGTTTGTCTATCTCCCATACTTGACCATCAACTCAGTGCAAGAACTGTGTCCTATGTCTTATGCTTTATTTGTTTTGTCCAACTCCAGCATAACACAAAGCACACAGCAATTGTTCAATACAATGTTGTTTTTTATTTTTTCCATTGATAAAAGGATGCATGAATAAGGAAATGCTTAATAGTAAGAGCTAAGCAGGATGATCTAGACATGTGTCCCCTGAGAGGTAAAGCTTACATTTCTGAATAGAATATTGTTGATAGTAAAACAAACAAAAGGAATAGTCTTAAGAAGTACATGAGAAAAGAATTGGAAATGTTTAGCCACTTTAGAAAGGCTAAGGCCTTCCTTTAGAGTAAGTGGGAAGATGACTGGATATCTTAGTAGTAGAGGAAGGGTTAATATGATTTCTTGAATCTGACCTCAGGTTTAAAATTGTGATTCTAATGTTAATCATTATAAGACATAAGCTTCACACCTCATAAATTCAGTCAGCCTGCTTCCACTACCCAGAGCCGTGTTAAATAAAGAGCAGTTTCACAAAGCATACATTTCTAGAGAGTCTTTTCTGTACTTTTTTCAAATTATGTTTCTTGTCGTTCAGCCACCTTCCATGAGCTGTCTGCCACAAAGCTCTAAAAATAATAATGCAGATGTTTTAGTCAATAAATGGTCCATCTCACTTTCAGTCAACCTAGTGTATAAATAAAATTGTACCTTACTCCCACCCATTTATACCATGCTTGTATCACAATATCCACTCAAACAAAGAAATGAATATTTTCTGAACTGGGCATGCAAATACATCATTTCTTTTCTTCAAAACGAGTAAGGAAAGGGAACTAATAATAATTTGACATTGTTGGCTACCCACTAAAGGCAGCTTGAAAGAAAAAAAAAACAACCTCTTCCTTTGGTTGTCTTGATGGTGAGATATAACTGGTTTTCATAATGCTAGCAGTACAAATGTCCTCATATTTAAAACACTGTTTGATAAGATCCTTATCCGTCACATATTTCAGTTGAGGTATTTTATGCTTTATATTGTATCTAATAGGCCTATTCACAGATGAAGAGTATACAAAGGAAAAGATGAACATCACTTCATAACAAGACATTGAGATAAACTATCCTAAATAAAAAAACTTCCAAATGCATATGGCCTTTTTATTCATAGCTTTTCTATTCAAATATTAAACTGCTTCAAGTGGCTTTGATGACATACTTAGGAATTCATGAAAATGTTTTTCATAACATGCTCACCTTTGGTGCTTCGGGGTTATGAAGATTACTTTCATTTGCTTGGCTGGGAAAGAACAGCTAAGAGTGTGCTACAGAGATGTAATACTTTTAAAACAGTTTCTTACATTGTCCTTAGCTACTTTTCACAAACTTGCTGGAACTCTCTACCCAAACTTCGGGCAATGATAAGAATAAATGTCAAATATTATTAGTTCTGGAGAATAACTACTAATTTTGGTTTCGACTGCACAATACATATAAAAACCTTGGAACATTTCCAGTTATCTTCACTATCATTTAGTCCTTAAAACCCAGAACAGACATTTAAAATGAAAAAAAAAAGAAAATAAATACACCATTATATTGAGGCTGCAGATGTACGTTAGCATCATCAGAAGATGAATACTTGTAGCCTTCACTGGCAACCTGATCAGATATATTCCATATAATTAAATAAGGGAGCAGTTAAAAAATAAAATTACAACATCTTGGGCAATCCTTTGTGAATAATGGAGTAAGCAGAAGAGAGAGAGAAAAAAATCCAAATGTGATTAGCGGTTGCTCTTCATGAGAAATTTTCTCCACCTCTAATTTGACTTTTCTGAAAAGCATTAATGAATACTTTCCTCTGTGATCCTGTTTGTTGTTTTAAATATCATCATGAACTCTTTGCTGTGTTATTACCATATGAAGACGACACATCCACGAACTTTATGAAATACCAAAAGGCTCTTGGCATGACAGTGCCTGTGTTAATTCGCTTAAGCCCATCATTCCGTGTTGCGGGGCTCTTTTGCGTAAATGTTAAGGTTATCATGATTCCAAAAAAGAAAGTGGCATTTCCAGAGACTTCCTTTATAAAGAAAAAGACTTTGAAGGAAATAGGACATATGAGCACATCAAACAGAGTGAAAGACAAGGTAGTTTAACTTGTTAGTTTGTTTGCTGAAACTCAAAAGTAAATATACTGTAGCTAAGAGTGTGCCATTTTTATCTGCCCTGCTGCAGTAATGACTGTGTTACTTCGGGGCTTACACTTCAATAATTGATCAGGGTTTGTATAGCACTGGCTAAGAGCAAAAATAAGAGTGTTGCTTTGAACAAACGGCTGCAATGTTATAGCATTAGGCACAGAAACAAGATTCAGGAAATATAGATATAGAAGAAACAGGAAAAAGATGGATACACTGAGTGGTAAATACTGCTTCGGGCTAGAAAGTAATGAGAATTTTTCCGTAGAGAGTTTTGACCTGTTATTCAAAAATTGTTTCTTGTCTTAATAAATCCTAAAAGTGTAATTTACTTGGAAAAGAGAAAGAACAAAGGCACCAAAATTCTTTTGATAACAGCACTTGTTAAGGTTGATAAGTTGGGTTTCAAATGTGTGAAGAAAGAATGTGTGATGGTTTGTTTTAAGGTGACAGCCTAGGTATTCAGATATTTCCATCTTATGCTACTTATCAGACAGTACCCCAGTTTAGCTTACACTTGTATGTTTATGCTGCAGACCATACTGGTATCATACTGGTATCAGCTGAATTCATCTTGAAAATGCATTTACATTGGTAAATTGACAACTACAGTTCTCTATAATAATTTTTCTTAGGTTGATAAAAATAAGAGTTTCTTTCTTGTTTGTTTTGTTTTGCATTGCATACATGAAATACCAATCTTTTTAGGAAGTATTTTTTCTCAACATAGAGGGTTTCAAAGATGATAGTTATATACTTTCTTCTCTCTCTGGATTTAATCTCACATGACTCCTAGAGGTGTTTGATACCAACTCTTGCATACATATCTTTGTCCATTTTTCCCAAACTGGCATTTGTCTTGTAAGCTACTTATGGATTTTTAGTTTGGACTTCTTGATTATATCTGTATTTATAGATCAAAAATCAATTTTAAAATATGCTTAATGTATACTATGAACCATAGTTAGTGGTAGCAGCCTGATAATACTGTCTCATAATCTGTAACAAATGTTCCACGGTGGTGTGGTGTGTTGGTGAAGGGGTGTTGTATGGGAATTCTACATACATGCATGATTGTTTCATAAATTCACAACTTCTGTAATAAAAATATATTTTAAAAAATCAATTTTAAGATTAGGAAGCATTAGGTCATATGTTCTAAATTTAAGATTCATGCCATTAAAATACTGTGGTTTGGCAAGAGTGATAAGGTGCAAAGCAAGATTAGCAAACTTTAATAATAGAGTAGAAAAGACACTAAGCTGTTAAAAGCAATCTGTGATTTTTTCCATTATGAAACATATCACAAAGGAATTCTTTATTTACTTTTTGCTTAATTATCATGGAGAAGAAGAACATTAAGCAGTCATGTAGCTTTATACAAAATAATAAGCAAGAAATCATCTGAAATAATTTGTTCACAGTTGTATAAACTCTTTAAGGTAAAAATGATGTTGGCCAGAGTTGTCCCAAATAATTGCTTCAGATCTCTACATGCATATACATACAAATCTGGAGTTAAAAAGGCAAGCTTTGGGACAAGAATTTGATAATCAAGACTAATTTTTACCACAATGAGTTCTCATAATGTTAATAGAGCTCCACAGTCAAATGAGTTTGATAAATGTTAAACTAAATATTAATAGGTCTCTTTACTGAAAAAATTCTCAGGGCTTCTAATATACCAAGTGGACACTACAAACCTCTATGTAGAACAGGGAAAGCAGTGTTTGCAAACATATCTGATGATGAACATTTTTGTTCAGAATCTCGAGGGACTAGTGAGTCTTGGAACACACATTGAGAAATACTGCTCTTGGCCCATATCAGCTCCAACTCTGATTAATGTGCAGCGAGAAAATCACTTTCCTTTTTCTTCAACTTTCTAAATTTAAAAATGTGCTTAGAGTTCCCAGCATGTTTTACAAAAATTCAAAATCCTTTTGTAAATTGCTGTAGCAATAAGGTATCGTTTAAAATAAAAATGACCAAACTGTTTTTGTTGCAGAGCCAGAGTGGTTGACTAAACTCTCCCACCAGCTAAAGGGTATTTATGGACAGTAGTCTCCCTGCAAACATGCTTCTGTTTGGGATTCAACAAATTTCTATATGGCACTCACTTTGGGGAATCTCACCATGAGCTGAAGACATAAATATTAAATGTTTAATACTAAGGAACTGTCCAAAGTGATTTGAACTTTACTGTCATTCATTCAGTATATGTTTATTATGCAAAGTAGTAACCTAGAAAGTAGGGACACTGAGCTGAAAAATGCAGTACGGGTGTTTAAGGAGATAAATCCTCCCAAGGCAGGGAGGAAATACAAGTAAGTAAACAAGAAGGTAAATAAGAACCAGCCACTGTGTTAAGGCCTGTGGCATGATGTGCGACCATAGAGACCTGTGGATGCATGTGGTAGGGAATGGGGTAAATAACCCAGATTGGGAAAAGCAGATGTTAACATTTGAGCTGTGTCATGGTCATGAAGGAAATGAAGGAATTATTCCAAACAGAGAAAGTGAATTTTGAGAAGGGAGAGCAAGTACATAGGCACGGGCATGGGAAAAATTATAGCATGTTTCATGATTCCAATATAAAGCTCCAGAGAAGGTGAAGGAAGCAGGAATGGAAAATTAAAATGACCCTAGAGATTTGAAATCTTATGCTCTGTTTGTTTTTCTCTGAGCAACGGGGAAACCATTGAAGATAGAGGGGAGAGACCGATAGATGATAGACAGCCAGAGATATAGACAGAGAGAGCCATTTTGTGGCAGGATTGAATGTATAAGGGCATGATGATAGATTAGAAATAGAATATGGTAAATTGAAAATCAGGTCAGCTAGCAACACATCAGCTAAAGTTTACTGAGGGAAGCTTACCCTTGCTATGAAGTTTTAAGGACAAAAATAATTGATCAATTAGCCATTGTATTTTAGGTCACTGATTTTCAAACTGATGTTTACCCTTTGAATCCTATGCTCATGGATTCTGCAATGAAGAAAACAGTGAAAAAATACCAAGAAGCGAAAACTCTTTGAATTCTGGGGATGTGGTGATGATTGGCCCTATCGATCTGTCTCTTTATTTCTTCCTTCTTCCCCAGTCCTGGGTCTGCTCCAGAGAATTTAGAAAACTTCCAGGAATATGGGCAGATTTTGAAAATCACATGCTAAATGGCTTATTTTATATTTAAAGAAAAACCTTTTGCTTTCTTTTTTTGTTATTTTGAATTTTGGTTTTGTTGCTTCATTCCATAATATTTGTGGAGAATATATTATGTGCCAGGCCTTGGGCCATCCCTGGGGAACCAGGGATGAACATAGACATCCCTCTCCTCAAGGATCTTAGAGTTTATCAAGGAGGCTATGAAGATAGTGAGCATGACTCGCCTGAAGAGTTCTCAACAGGCCCATGGAGCATGAGAGGAGCCAGAGGAGAGAGTTAGAGAGGATGGGAAGCTGGAGAGGAGGGGTCAGGCTACAGAGTTTTATAGGCTAGGTTAAAGATTTACTATTTATCTAAAGAGTAATGGAAGCTATTAAATGATTCAAAGCAATAGAATAGAGCATCCCGTAATATTTTGAGGCCACATGTGGCATCGTTTCTAAAGATATATATGGCAATTATGTCAAACTTTGCATACATGGGTATCTGACTGCTACTGATGTAAGATTCAGAGCTTTTTAGGAATTTAACCTAATGTAAGGAACTCCTTATTGGGTTCTTTGTAGGTTTTCATACTTTCAGATGTGAAATTATCAAAATAACATCAGGTCAACTCAGTTCAGCAATGACAGGCAAAATATCAAACATTCCCAAAGACTGCAGTAGGTGTGTTGCTTTTATCACAGCAAACTCTTACCAAAACACTAGATGGTAGAATGCCGTTGTGACCTATGATAACTAACTTGAGGAGAAAAACACAGCATTAAGTTGATTTCTCAGCTGGAAATTATTTAGTAATTCTCTAATTTTCAAATCCTGGGTGGGAGGTATTCTTTTTGTAATATTCTTAGAAATCATCATAACATGTAAATTTTGGGAAGCATTACTCCTTCCTTTCACTTATAGTTCTCAAGTGTTGTTTTATGGTCTAATAATGTAATAGTAATAATAATAAACATTTATTAATAATATAATATTAATACATGCTGGGCATTAATCTAAGCATTTACCCAATTCATTTACCCTCACAATTACTTCCATGAAGTAGGGGTATTATTTTTCTCATTCATAGACAAGAAATGGAGGCTTTGGATGACACAACATACTTATTCAAGGCTGTACCAGATTGTAGTGGCTGAGTGGAAATTTGAACCCAGGAGGCCCAGTAAAGATTCCATAGGATTAAGTATTACTATACCCTGTCTTGAAAATAATAATAATAAAAGAGTTGCCAATTTTTTGGTATCAAATAAATTTGTAACATGTACAGTGAAGAAGAAAAAGGCTAGCATTATCAGCTTGAGGGTTCCTATGGATTTCTTTCAGTGACCCTTTTTGTTATAATGAAGACAATTGGTGATCTTGAAGAGTAGAATCTGCTAAAGCTAGCCTATTTGATATTGCAATATTAAGAGTAAAGGACATCTATAATCTCTCCAACTAATAGAATCTGGACCTTATATCTGGTTACTTGATGGGAAGTAGAAGATGGGAAGAATGCTTTGTAGAATTAAAAGTGTCAAACTGTTAACTCATAGGAGCAGACACACTGTGGAAGTAACAATTTAATATATTCCATTTAAACACCTTCTTGCTAGCCCAGTTAGTCCACTTTAGGCAAAATAAACCAAACTGTAAACTCCACTTCAGGCCATGACTTTTGACCCACTTTTCCATCAAGGAAAAGAAAGTGAACAAAACCTGGACATTTATACCGTGGTGTTAGATTACCCAGTTCAAATTATGCTTCAGTGATTGACTAGTTGAGTGATCCCTTAGAAGCTCTTCAATGTTTTTGAATCTCAATTTGTTCACCTATAAAATTAGAATAATAGCACCTTCCTCATAGTGTTGCTGATGAAAAGCCTGGGTCCACTGGACTTTGTGGTCCATGTTCTTTCCACCATTTCATGCTAGATAATAGAAAACAAGAACTACGACATAAGAAGCAATGGATACGAGCTAATGTGCTCTCTGTTGGGGATAACTCTCCATTTGCTTTTCGTAAGTAATGATTGCACACCCATTATGTCAGACCTGAATCTAGGGGCTATGCCCTTTAAAAGCATGCCAATTCAAGATATTTAAAGAGCAGGAGAGGTACCATTGTTCCTTTTGCAGCTGTTGTTGAGTGGCATTGCAATGTGATGTAGTGGAAAATACCACAGAGCTAAGATTTGTGCAGGCTCCTCAGATACAGGCTCTACTTTACTAGGTGGGTCCCCTTGAGCCAGTCTCTTCATTCCTGGGTACTTGATTTCTTCATCTGTAAGAGGAAAGGTTAAAGGACATACTAGGTCAGAAGTTATCAACAGCTCTATGATTAGAGTCACAAAATTTTGATTGTCACCACATGCAATAAGCAAAAGGATATAATATGATAGCAAAGAGGAATTATGGAAACAGTGGGTGATACTTCTTGTCCTTAGCATCAGCAAAACTATGCAGAGTCAAAGACACCATCGCAGTGAAGACAGACTCTATCACTATCCAGAGAACAATGAATGACTAAAATGGAGTCTGGAATTATTCTAGTAGGCAGTGGAGTCACTGGAGAAAGCCAGTTCCCAAATTTCTCTCATGTCATCAAATGTGAAACCTAGACTGATGTTCTTTCCATTCAAACGATCTGACTCTCCACCTTGCTTCTCTTTGCATTCTATGATTTTATCCTAATGACTGAACTGCTAGGATTCTCCAGCTGCACTTTTATGTGTATTCACATAAAATACCATGACATCTCAGATTGAAAGTGACCAAGAATGGACCAGGCAAGAGGATGGTGGGGGAAAGAGAGAAGGAACTACAGATGCTGAGTTTTGTGCAGAAGTTTTGAGAAGTTCTGAAGGAGGAGATGGGCTGACTTTGATGTGTTGTCCATTATAGGAGGAATTGGGAAAAGGAGGTTTTTAAGGTATTCAGTGTCTTAGTAATGTAATTTTCAGTTGTCATCTATTGCAGTTTACATAATTTTCCACAGAATTTTCGTGGTGATTTTTTCGTTTCCCTTTGTTTAAAAATTTTTTCAAGGAAACCAGTTGCTTTTTATGGGTGTAGCGACATCCTGTGATGGAGCATAATACAAGTAGTCTTGTTCAAGTTGATTATCATCCACATATCTCCTCTAAATTGGAGAATTCAAGGGTGACATTAAGAGAAGGGATTGCTGGGATGTTTACTCTCATAAAAAAGCCCACCAACATGCTCATTTTTCTGAAGAAAGGAAACTTTGGTTACAGTGATTTGCTACTCTGTTCATAAAATGAGAATGTAGTGCATTAGGTACATATCCATTAGGAAAGTGAGATGGGGGCAGGGTGGAATGTAGAATACAATGAAGAAGCAAATTTATTAAAATTCTTTTCTTTTTCAGTATTTCTGACGTTTGAATTGGCAATGCTGAAAAAAGTTAAAGAAAAATTACAATTATAAAAAATTAGAAATTGGTCTAGTAAAATATAATGCTGACATTTTCAAACTATGCCAATTTACTAACGTAAGGTGGAAAGATGTTTGTTTTTATGCTTTTGGAGAAATCTATTCTTTCATTTGACTTAATTTTGATCATTGATGATTTGTTTTCCATAATCTTACAGGGAAGGCTTCTCTTCTCCATGAACATATAGGAATCTGTGGGTCCTACTTTTTTTTAGCTCTGTCACATTGTCCTTTAAATATTGTATTTATTTAACACTCTAGCTTCCCTTTCATTGAGTGGTCATTGAGGAGAAAAGCTAAATCATGATTTCCTTTCATCTCCAGTGAGTTAGAGAAAACTCTGCATTTTATCTACTCATTGAATATCTTAAAATCACTCTTCAAGACATGATATTTAAATTGGGTCCTTTTCACATTATTCACTACTACTTTACTGTTGTGAAATGGAAGAACGGATTTCATCTGCATGACAATTTTACAGATGAAGTGAACATACTCTTTAGAAGTCTCTGGCAAGGGCAGCCAAAACATGAGGTTCTTCCTAGGATAAAGAATTCTTTTATACACATTGACTAAATAGTTTCTGGAAATATTTTAAGATAATTTACAGTCAATCTGTTTGTCTTCACCTTCAGATCCCTAACGTTAGCTTTTTTCCTTCTTGGTTTTGGTTATGTTTAGTCTGAGGTAATGTGCATTTCAAAGGAATATTATTGCACAACAAATCTCTGCACATCAAATTCTGTCTCACCAAAATCATTGTATTTTCCCACATATGTAAGGATTTTTAATTTTCCCGCTTACTCTTTATTAATGCCAAATAAAAATACATAGATTATCTCTCCCTGAATTCTAGTCAAAGGCACATTACTTAGTGTTTTTCCCTTCTGCTTATTTAATAAATTTGGTGGGTCCAAATGACCTGGTCCAGGGTAATAAGAACCATCATTAAAATTACGCAAATTTAGAATTTAACAAATCCTGTTCATTCTTAATTCTCACCAATTCTACTTTTAAATATATTGAAATATAAATTGCTTATAGTTTTTTGATGGAGAAGTTACATTGTTCCAAATTTTCAAAACCAGTTTTAATCATTTAAAGTAAATATAAATCATGTTTCACATTTAACCTATCCAAAATTCTTCACAATGCACACGAGATATGGCGGAATTGGAGAGAGCTCTGAATTTATGTTGCCAACTGCCGCCAGAATTACTGTGAACTACATGTTCATTTCAGAGCAGAATTTTACTCGTTGTACATAATGGCATCATAGACAATTGTGCTGATTTAGAGATTTGTGAAAATTGCAAGCAATATCTTGAGTATCAACAGATACTTTCTGGGTTTTTCGTGGAAATCATGGGTATTGCTAGTGTTTGGTAGAAAAAGAAATGCACCCGTAAGAGAAGTTTATATGTCCGGAAATTCAGGACAGGACAATCTCTAGAAGGAAATAATGCTCATTTAGAATATTTCATATTTCCTAAGAAAAAGAAGTGCCTGGGACAGGAAAGGTGATTTATTTTTATGCTGTTAATAAAGCCTTAATAAAGGGATTTTTAATGTGAACACTCCATGATCATTCCCTCCTTTATGGTGATAAAGTAATTTGCCTACTTAGAAGGCATTCTTCCAGACACATGATGATTCTTCAGTGTTACTGTATAAATAATTGCATTTTAAAGGCTATAAGCCTCACAGGGTCTATGGCTAGCATTGAAGTTCCCAGAGGCAAAAATAAATCATAACATTCTACTCATTGTCCTGACAACCTTTAAGTTTGCATAGGGTAGAAATATTTCCTTTTAAGTCCTAGATTCCATATATTTATTCATTCCTATGTCATTTTCCTAGGGAAAGATACAGAGGGAATATATAGAAACTAATCTGGGTTCTGGATGAATCAAAAAGTTGAAAAACCTCAGCAGGTTAAGCTTGAAGGTTAAGCTTGGCATAACCCAAACTGAAAATATAATTACTAGCTATCTATTAGCTGTCTTTACTCAAAATATCTCCTCAGTAAAACATTGCCAATATTGATCTCCCCCTCTAAAGTCGCACATATTTCTTCCTTGTTTTAGTATTTCTTCTCAGAACTTAACACTCACTGACTAGACAAAATAAAGTGCCATATAGATATATATGTGTATGTATATATATCTGTTACATATGTATAAATTATTTGTCTTATTTGTTTTCCATTTTTGCAACTTAATGGTAGGCTCCCTGAGATTAGGAAATTTTATCCCTGATGTATCCCCATTACCCAGCACATGGTAGCCGCATGATAAATAGTGGCAGAGGGAATGAAGACATGATGATTAGTGGTGTGATATATTTTTACACTGATGTGGAAGCACAAGTGGGAAGACAGCATGGGTTAAAGTTTTTATAAGGAAAACTTATTTTGTCTGAGTTTTGATAGATGAGTAGAATTTGCAAGCAAGGACGTATGGTACGGGGTGAGTTCAGGAAGAGAGAATAGCACTTAACCAGAGCACAAAGATGAGCATTAACAAAGTGTAGTCAGTTCTGGGATAGAGAATTAAGTCAATGGCAAAGGGATCTTGGCAAGAAATGAGATGCTCGGGAAGGATCAGAGAAGTCTCATGAAAGAGGATCAGGATACAGGTGGAGATTGGATTATTAGGAACCTTTTATACCAATGTCAAAAGTTTGAATTTCATGATTAAGGCAATGTGTAATCTTTGAAGGATTTTCTGCAGGGCAGTGGAAACATTTGATTTGTCCTTGAAAGATGACTCTGCTGGCAGTGTGGAGGATAGATAGGTACTCAATATGTGTTGAGTTAATGAAGGATTTCTGAACATTACTTTAGACCTTACATTTTGGTGATTCTTCAAGCTTTACTATAAATATTGACAGATTGAGAAAATAAATAACTCTGAGTGATTGAATAGTTCCAGTGAGGAAGACAAGATTGAACCAAATTTTTGAGAACATTAAAAATGGGGAACATTACATAAGCCTCTTACTGTTTCTGTTCTTATTCCTATCATTACACCTGAGCTGTTTATTCGTATTAATAATCTCTTTTCCCTGAAAATCTGTAAGTGACTTAAACAGAAGTTTTATGCTTTAAAAAAAAAACAAAAAAAACCCACAACTTTTTTACTTTTTCTGTCTGCCAAAATTGATTTGATATAAATCAAGTTTAGCTATGTACTTCTCATTCATTATGGAAAGTAGCTAATGCAAATTTAAATATCAACGCTCCCCACCACAGATAAAAACAAACTTACATAAAAAAACAGATTGTCAGGCAGGCTTTGAGGAGTCACTGATGCACACAGCCTTGAGAGCAGATTACTCATTCTGAATTTCTGATCAACGACATACCTCTCCTTCTCTCACCTATCCTGGTACTAAGGGAATTGTGTCCTAAATGAAAATTTTTCTCAGCTGTCTGTATGAAAGCAGTTAGCTTCTTTAACCCTGAGGAGAGAAGTAGTGTAAGTAATATGGTACTCTTTCTTTCAAAGCCTAATGTTGTTAATATCTTTATCAAGAACAGTAATTAGTTACAGGTATTCTCACAATTGCTATTTGTATCTAAATGTCATCAAGATTGTTTAGGATACATGGATTAGTTTAATTTAAGAAAATCCGTTGAGCTAAGCCTTCAGTTATGAAATTTACAATGAAAGGATTGGGTAGCAATGTAGTGGAGTAAATATTAAGGAAGGTTGAGCCCAATTTTCCTTAATTAAATAAAATCCCTTGTATAAACTACTGTTAACACCATGCAGACGTTTTCATTTGCCATTCATGAAATGATATTTTGTGGAAACTCTGACATAAAACATTTACAGATTTTTACTAGGCCAGTAAATTCTCACCATACCAAAAAAAGGTTGAGAGTGTCATACAAGCCATGGTTTCTTAGTTTGCCAGGCTGATATGACATATACCACACACTGGTTGGATTAACAACAGGAATTTATAGGATCATGGTGTTGGAGGCCGGAAGTCCAAAATCGAGACATCGGCAGCCCTGTGGTCTGTGGCACCTGGGAGCCGGCTTGCCGTAGTCCTTGGGGTCTCTTGGCTTGCGTCCCTGCCTCCCATCATGTGGTGATCACTCCCCTTATTTCTGCTCTTCTGGTTTCTGCTGACATCTGGCTTCTTCCTGTGGCTCTCGCTGACAGCCGGCCCCTAAATTTTCACCCTTTAGAAGTCCTACAGTCCTACAGATTAAGGCCCATCCTGATTCCATTTAGCTTATCCATAATAGGATCTCTGAAGAACCTATTCACAAATGAGAGCACACCTTAACTAATCAAAGCATCCTCAAAGGTCCTATTAACAAATGGGTTCTCAGCCATAGGAATGTGGATTAAAACCTGAACATATCTTTAGGGGGCTATGATTCAATCTCCAACACATGACTTAAGAAGAACATTGTGTATGTTCCATTAATTTATTGTACATCTTTTTTCCTGAATGTCTTGGAGGTACCAGACCAATCAAAGCAACCAAGAACTTGTCCCAGTGGTTAGGGCGTCTGCCTACCACATGGGGGGTCCGCGGTTCAAACCCCAGGCCTCCTTGACCCGTGTGGATCTGGCCCATGCGCAGTTCTGATGCGCGCAAGGAGTGCCCTGCCACGCAGGGGTGTCCCCGCATAGGGGAGCCGCACGTGCAAGGAGTGTACCGCATAAGGAGAGCTGCCCAGAGCGAAAGAAAGTACAGCCTGCCCAGGAATGGCGTCGCACACACGGAGAGCTGACAAAACAATATGACGCAACAAAAAGAAACGCAGATTCCCGGTGCCGCTGATAAGGATAGAAGCCATCACAGAAGAACACACAGTGAATGGACACAGAGAGCAGACAACGGGTGGGGGAGGGAAGGGAGAGAAATTAAAAAAAAATAAATAAATCTTTTAAATAAATAAATAAAGCAACCAAGACCCAACAAAACTCATTCTGTGATGGAGCTTACATGTCAGAGAAGCATTGTCAAATAATGGGAAACAAGTATGTACAAGAAATATCAGGTTGTCATAAATATAAATAAAATTGAGGAAATAAAACTGAGGAAGGCTGCAGGGCTATTCTGTAGGAAATGATCAGGAAAGTGTTGCTGCAAAGACAAGACTTTATGCTGTGCCCTCATTTGTCAGTAGGGCTCTCTGACTTCAACAATACGTTGTTTAGCAACCACTGTAACAAAACATGACACCATTAGTTCAGTGGTTTGGGTTGATCATCTACCATATTTCTTACCTTACATTGTTAGCATTTTTATTTTCCCTTGCATGATTAGTATTTCGATGTAGATTTAGTTTCATTCTGACTTTCTATTAATGCAAATTTAAAACAATCTGAACAAATGGAAATTATACTTTTGGTAGATAAAATTATCTTACAGGTTTGGAACATGTGAAATCAGAGAAGAGCTACAATTAGCCTAAGCCAGTATCAATTCAAGCTTTCCCCACATGGTTTTACTAATACCCTTCAAATTCTGACTTCTGCCATTCCAGCCATATGTCTCTTTAAGCAGATACACTCTGTAGTGCCAAAGTGTGTCAAGGACATCACTAGGTTACCAAAATCATTTTTATGTGCAACTTCTTACAATATTCCGAAGTGCTCTTCCACCTGAACCCCACCCCATTCCCTAAAATATAATTTTAATAACACACATTAAAATGTCATGCTGATAATAAACTCTGAGATATATTACAGGGAATCTGTCTGTAATTTTTTAACGCCTTTTGGCACTAACATAATGGCGTAAGCACATGGACTCATACACATTGCCTAAATTCTTTTTTTATTTCAGGTTCTGGGTACAAAGTAGTAGATAACAATTATAATTACATTATTCAGTGAATAATTGTTAATTTAAGGAAAAACTAGGAGGGTAAGTATATAAATTTAAGTTTGAGAGATATACTCATAGAGTAGAACTGTCCAGATATGTGATGAGGCATTTTAGTTTCTGATCACAGTTTTATCACCATATTATTCTGTGTTGCTGCTGGGGAAAGCAACGAACAGTGGTTTCTGCCATCTCAGTGAACAGAGATCTCTGGAAATTGCACCTGTTCATCGTGTGAGAAGCCCTTCTCTGGGCAGAGTGGAGGGATTCAGTTTTATTCTCAAACTGTTGCCTAATTTTTATAACTTATACATATTTTTTGAGTCATGATTGTACAATCTGCTATCCATTTTGGGATAAAAACATTATTGAAATTGAGCATACTAACTTTAACCAAGCTGCATTTTTTATGAATCAGGTTGTAAAGTTGACTGCCACAATACAACCATGTCCTTTAAAAATTAGCATGCACACACACATTCACACACTTACAACCACACCAGGGAGGGCATCATTTAACACCTAGAAGCTCATTACTTTTCTAAAATAGAGTTAATTTTTTTCCCCTCCTGCTCTTCCCATCTTTGGAACATCATGAGTCACAGTTTCCCTTTTAACAACCACCACGGATTCTTCCTTGTCTGTGAGGCTTCCATGTATTGCTGTAAATTTGAATTGGATGTGTTATGTCCAAATTGACAGTATAATTGATTAAACCCAAAATAAGTGCATTTTCCTTTAAATGTTAGCAGCAGTATCGGGTTACATTCTTTACATTATGCTATACTGAAACAAGTCAGTCTGCACAGACCAAAATGTTGATGGATATATAGCAGATCAAAAAGAGAAGCGTCGTTTTGAAGTGCTTGCTATCTGTCTGAGATGATAGGCTTCTGAATTTGTACCTCTTTGCAAAAAGAGACTTCCCATTATTTTGTCAGTTTGTTTCAATTTGAGAGGCATTGAGAATTGGTATTCTTTTTTTTCATATATAACCCTTAAATTTTACAATTTAAGAAAACTGACTGAAAGAGATAAATTAAATGGGTAGAAATATTTTCAAATCAAAGACCAACTGACATATATAAAAATGATGTATGGTTCTTACATGGTCCACAGGGAGAATTCTGCAAGCTTGCTATGATCTCTACAATTTGCTTCAGGGCAAACTGATTCTAGGATATTCTATTATCCCTTTGGTCTGTTTATCATGGAAACTGATGTACAAATCGAGAGTTCTTTTTGGTCTCTTTCTTCGTATATGATTGGAACTAGTAAGAATTCACTTATCTCATGTCTTCACCTTCAGTAAAGTGCTACAGATGAGTTCAGTGACCAGTAATCAATTATTATTGAGAAGCAATCAATTGCTAATTTCCATAATTATGCACATCTAAACACTATGAACAAGAAAGAGAAACAAAGCTGCACTCCAAGCATTGCCTTGTTAGCAGTATTTTGTTAACACAGGCTCTAAAAAAAGCTGCCGCAGCTGGTACCACAAATGTGTTTCCAGTATTCAGGCCATCAACGTGATTCGTCGCTAAATGTATAGAATCAGCTTCTTGCTAAAAACTACAATTACAGGTGATATACAGATTGAAATCACAGGGCTGGTTTGTCGAAGAAAATTGTCCTAATGATGGGTTTTCGGATGGGGAATGCAGCTCTTTTCTTTCTCTGTGATGGGTTGTGAAGGCAGCTGCACCTGCCTCTATGCTGTATTCTGCCGCACTTAATGATATCTGATGATATCATTAGGCAAAGTGTTCATAAACAGATGTTGAGCCTGTGCCTAAATGCTGTCAGATGAGCGGTTGCTGGCCTGAAACAGTATTATTTATATAGAACATTTACGTTTGTTATGTTAATAACCCCACTATTAGCTCTCTGGATGTTGCGTTAGGAATGTAAATGTAGTTAATATGAATAACAACCTCTTTACTCTTTGTGCTGTAGTTGAGTGTAACTTTTAGGCTGTGGGAGAGAAACAAAGATACCCCCACCAAGTCCTTTTGACTTCATGATTTTTTTTTTTTTCCTTTTGGCGCCATTCAAAATTTTGATCAGAAGATAAATGGTAAGAATCCGTAGGACAGATGTTAAAAACTAGAATCTGATTTTCCTAATAGACAGTATTTTCAAGAGATTCTTATTTCCGTTGGTTTTCTTGCGTGAGTCCAGGCCATTACCCTAATATGTCAGAGTGGAAATCATAGATGCCAAATTGACAGGTATCCATTTTGAGGAGAATATACTCAAGAAAATGTCAAATATGGGTCCACTTTTGTTCTAGCCCTTTTTCTGTCACCGCCTCATTTATTTCCCATATAACATATTGGGACACTAAGGTCATATGACAGTCATTTTTTAAAATTTTTGCATGGGTGATTTAGACATTACCTTGATATGGTTGTGATGCCTAAAAAAGTCACGTGACAATCACATTCTGTGTGTGCATGTGTTTAAACCAAAGTTCCAAAGTTGAGCTTTATACCTTGTAGTTAATTCATGCAGAGTAAGTTATGTAAATTTTGACAGTCATCAAATGTGCACAATTTCTCAGAAACACTACTCTACTTCAAAAGTGCTTTTGTCATTTTTTATAGCATTTTAACTCTTTCAGGAATATTTAGTGCTGAAGAATTGCAAGAATTTTCAAGATTTAAAAAAAACCTTATTTTGAATTTTTAATAAAGAAAAAGTCAAAGTGTTCAACCAGTGCTTTCTTATAAATAATTAAAGGTTATAGTGACTTTTGAAGTATCATTCTCATCTAATGCTTACAAAGTTGTTCATATTGCTAGAAATGGCAAAGATGTCCATGTATGTTGGTTTCAAAGTTTGTAGGTGTGAGCAATATACTATTTGTATATGGTTACATGTGTGACTACTTTCATTTCATCTTCTACCTAAGGGAAGTCTGAATTATCTGTGGTTTTAAATAATCATGATAGAATTGCAGTGTTGACATTTTCCCCTATGTCTCTACTACCCATCACTTCAATTCTGATCTTCTGAAAAATATGGGATACTCCAGATTCTTTTTTAAGTGGAGATTTACCAGCATCATGCAAATAAAGAAATGGAAAAAGTAAATGAATCAGACCTCAAATATTCTGTACCATATGAATCACTTCAAGACTGTGATATATACACGGAGCAGATTTTTTTAAGATCCATATCTGCTCCTTAACTTGAACACTTGGAAGACATTTTTTCTTAAACTGTGGCCTATGCTAGTAAAACTATAAAGGTCTTTTCCTGTAAGAGTACTAAAAGGAAGGAAGGACCTTTCAATATATCTAAACAATATATGCCAGATATAAAATGTGGAAAGACTCTGAGGGCCTGTGGAGTTATTTAGATCTTGCAACGTTTATCTTTTATCAGGGAAAATCTAAAGCAGGGTGGAAGCTTCAACCTCTGTGGCTTTGTACTTCAATTTGCTTGACACTGCTGGAAGTTGTTCTGAAGAAATTTGAGGACTGCCTTTTTATTTGTTCATCCAGTCAACGCTTAGGAGAGCTAGCCAATACAAATATTCATTCTGATCTCCTCAGAAATTTAGATCGATTTGAGTGAGAGGATAAAAGGAACTGCTGAAAGCATCAACTGTAGTAGAAACAAGATCAATTCATCAAAGTCTATTTAAGAGGCTACCAAGCTGGATGCCCACCACTGTCTCCACAAAGTTGTTTCATTTTCCTGTCTTCTCTTCGGGAGCAGTAATTCTGCCGTGTTGCTTGGGAGAGAGGCATGTCCATGGCATTTTAAAATTTTCCTTCATTCTTAAAGATGGTGGAGGATGCTGTCATCTAGCTTACATTTTTCCAAAATATTTTGTTTCTTATGATGAAATTGGCTCATGGTCAATGTGAATATGAAAGTATCTCTGCTGAGGACAATTGGTGCATATCACCTTGTTTATGTTTCTTTTTACCTAGAGAGCTAGACTTTTATGCAGGTTTCTTGAAGCTTAAGAAACATCATCCGCGGCAGACTTGGCCCAGTGGTTAGGGCGTCCGTCTACCACATGGGAGGTCCGCGGTCGAAACCCCGGACCTCCTTGACCCATGTGGAGCTGGCCCACGTGCAGTGCTGATGCACAAGGAGTGCCCTGCCACGCAGGGGTGTCTCCGCATAGAGGAGCCCCATGTGCAAGGAGTGCACCCCGTAAGGAGAGCCGCCCAGCGCAAAAGAAAGGTCAGCCTGCCCAGGAATGGCGCCGCACACAGAGAGCTGACACAACAAGATGATACAGCAAAAAGAAACACAGATTCTCGTGCCGCTGACAACAACAGAAGCGGACAAAGAAGACGCAGCAAATAGACACAGAGAACAGACAATCGGGGTGAGGGTGGAAGGGAGAGAAATAAAAAAAATAAATCTTAAAAAAAAAAAAGTCATCGATATTGGTATGATGGTGTGACATGATTACCCTATGTGCAAGAAAAGTTGTTTTTCCTGTGTCCCACAATAAACTCCAGAGTGCAAATGTAAGTCAATAAATAAATCTGGCATCAAACAATGTGAATACTAGCCTTGGCTTTGCAAATTACTATGTATGGTTGAGCAAATGCATTACCTTTCCAGATCTCAATTTCTCCGCTGTTACCTAATGCTCTTGCTTCTCAGAAGGATGTGCACCTGAGTGATAAAACATTAAGATATGTAGAAGGACAATATTATGTAAGTCTACCATTTCAATTTAAACTTACTGGCAGTTAGTATAGTTATATTAAAATGTAACAGATATATATATAAATATAGATAAATTAAAAGAAGAAAACACAAAAAATAATAAAAATGATATAGTGATTTATTTTCAGAATAACCCATGTAAGTGAAACTTGTTTTAAATGAATCTGTTCATTTTTTTTAAGATTTATTTATTTATTTATTTCTCTCCCTTTCCCCACCTCCCAATTGTCTGCTCTCTGTGTCCACTCGCTGTGTGTTCTTCTGTGTCCACTTATATTCTTGTCAGTGGCACCCAGAATCTGTGTTTCTCTTTGTTGCATCATCTTGCTGCGTCAGCTCCCCATGTGTGTGGTGCCATTCCTGGGCAGGCTGCACTTTCTTCACTGGGCGACTCTCCTTACGGGGTGCACTCCTTGCGCGTGGGGCTCCCTACAGGGTGACACCCCTGCATGGCACGGCACTCCTTGCGCGCATCAGTGCTGCACATGGGCCGGCTTCACATGGGTCAGGGGGCCCTAGGTTTGAACCTTGGTCCTCCCATGTGGTAGGTGGATGCCCTATCCATTGGGCTAAATCCACTTCCCTGTTCATTTTTATAATTAACTTAACTTGTAGCATGTTTTAAGAAAGCATATCTTTCACTGATTCATTGGTATAGCAGCTATGAACAATCACATTTTGTACTGCCTAGATGCATTTTCACTGAAACTAGGTATTTTTATCATTTGCCTGAGTTTCAACATCTGTAATAGGAAATTTTGTTTAGAACTCAACACTCTAATGGATATAAGAAAAAAATATTTGCTAATGCTAGTATCTTTAAAATTGAGCCTAATGCAGTTTATGGAAAAGACAAATTAGAATCAGGTAGGGGACATTAATTTGTTCAATATTTTATTTTATCATTTATTTTCAATTTTTTAAATCATGTATTTTTTGATAAGATGGTCTTAAGGAGCAAATAGGAAATATAAAACATTGAGTCAAATATCTCTGTTTCCTTTTATTTATCTTACTGGAGTTTCTTAAAATAGCCATTATATTATAGTATGTATGTAAAGCCAACTTGAAAGTACATGGCTTATATCGGACTCACAATCTGGGTCTCTGGGACATGACATTTGGAGACATTGGATGAAGTCTTTAAGGTGAAATGTTTGACAATGGATACAGTAGGCACAGAATGCTTTTTCTGTGAAGAAATGTAAAAAGTATATGCATGAAGATGAATTCTTACTTGTTATTTAGCATGTTTATGTAAAGACTAGTGGTTTATTCTTACCATTTTGTTTTGGTGCCTCCATCTGAAATGGCCATAAGCAATAAACTAATAATAAAATGTGTTTTAAAGGATCCTTGTGATATATGTTTTGGATAGGGTACATCCTTCCATTGGGTGCTTTACTATCATCAGGGTATGGTCCAGCAAATGTTACCCCAAAGCTGACTTTCAACAGGAAAGAGAGGGAGGTGGGAGGGAAAGGGAGAGAGCAAAACTACCCTATTTCTACATATAACACTAACTAAATCCTGCCTTCTTTAAGCAAAATACCTAAGTGTACAAAATAATTTGCCATGATGAAAATAACTTTCCCCAGAGATGTGGTGAGAATTACAGTAACGTGGGTCTTTTTCTTTTATAAGGAATTGCTTTTTGGCCCAGGGACATCCAAAAAGATTCTAAGAGAGGCTGAGTTTTGCTTCAGTTGGCAATTAAGCAACAGATTTAGGGTGGTTGGATTAATGTCAGGTGAATCTCCAGTTTTCAGTCTAGTGTCTACATCATAAAATGTACCCTGGAACTGTGCTATAATATGGTGTGGAATCAGGAATGTGATATTTCTATCTTACCTAACATAGAAAGGTATTTATTCTTAGAAGTAACTAAGAGACTCATGATAATAATCTTACTTTAAATATAGCCAAATATATGAACCATCATAGTAGTATTTGTCAGACCCATTCACTAATTGTAGCACATACTTTCTCACGAGATGTGGATGTGATAGAATTCATTACCTCAGATTAAACTGTTAAAATCTGATGTCATGTATCAAGAATTAAGAAGGCTGTCCCCTGAATAACATGATAATGCCTCCCTTCCAACAACCATTATGACAATTCTTTGTATTTCAATGCATGTTGTATTGCCATATTTTAAATGTTTTTACCCTATTGCATTTTGGCATATTTAGTGATTTTTATGGTTTTATCATATATTTTCCAAAGGAATTTATAGTTTGGAAAACATTTATACAAAGAGATTTCTCCATCTTGCTACCATCATCTGAATGAAATAAATAAATATTTTTAAGAAATTACTCCTGGGAATTTATATTTTTAGGATTCATTTAATAGATGTTCTTTTAATAACCTGTTTCCCCAACTTCTAGAGCAGTTCAAATATTATGATGATCTTTAAAATGTGGTTCTTTTCGAAACATCTAATATTTGGGGTTTAATTTCAAACATTGGTGATTTATCAGTATTTTTATTTTGGAGTAGTATTTTCTAAAATGTGGTTAATGGTCTCCACATTCTCTGTGGAAAAATTATTCGTGTTTAAATAAGTTTGAGAAGAATTGCATGAGCTATTACCCCTCGTGGAGAATCACAATACGAACTAACATTAAAGGTTCACAGAAGTCCTGCATTAAAATAATTCTTTAAGTCTGTACTTTAAACATATATTTAACTGTGGAGGCCCTTTTCTCCTTTGGATTATATACTACAGAAATGCTGTTCAACCAAACACTTTTTGAAAAACATTGTTTTAAGAATTGCATTGATTAACAGGATAATCACATTACTTGCACATAAGCATTCTGAGTAATCTTGAAAATTCTAGTTTCTTCCACATTCTTTGAATCTTCTCATTGAAGATCTAAAATACTTTGCCAATTGGAAAAAAGAAACCTTTCTTAAAAACTGGACAATCTTTGAAACTTCCACTGCATTATTGTTACCATCAAAACCATTTTGTTTAAATTTTACTTTAATAAATACTCTGAATTGTCAAAGTTTGGGTTCCTTGCACTCTTGAAATGTTACATCACATTGAATCAGGGAAAAAGTTTATAAAATAATTTTCAAAAAACCTTTTCTCTCTCAAAAGGACACTTACGCTAATGCATTAAAAAAATTAGAAGGTGAGAGAAGAAGAAATGCTTGACATTAAGGCAAGGTCAAGCGTGAGGTCAGGTCTTTAAGAGAAACCTGTTGAAATATAGTGTTTCACTGCTCTTTCAGCAAACTGATAAGTGCAACAGTATATTGATATTCCACTAGTTAATAGGCAAATATCCCACTGTTCTTTGCACCTTATATTTATGCTGAATACATGGTGTAAAGGTGGTTTTGCATTTCTGAAGGTCTTTCTACTTTTTCAAGTATTTCAAATACACTGAATTTATTCTGAGTTGCCTTTGTAATTGACTCTGAGATCTTTTGCTGCTAAATATTTCTTCAAAATGTCAGTAATTGACTTTTCATTCAGGAATGTTAATAATCAAATTATCATTTGGGTCTAGTGCCCCAAAGTTGTATAGATGGAGCAAGAGGGCTCCAAAATGATGTTCTTCACAGCATAATTTTATCTGTCCAGATACTGTTTTTCTTAAAATAAGGATCCCTTATTTGCATTGGCTTCAGTAAAAAAATTAATGGTCCTCTGAACTACTTCCTGATGAAGAGATTAATAAAAGGAATGACAATTCTCCCAACCTTATAGATTTAAACAAGAAATTCATATCATCTCCAAGTGTCTTCACACTTTCATAGGAAATTGGTGAGTACTGAGGTTCGGTATTGGAGGCAGAGTTTTGAAATTGCAACTCCTCCTTCCAAAGAACTGCATTTAGCTCAGTCTGAGTCAACATGTAGAAATCTGTGACACAATGATTGTGATGATATTGTGCAAACAAGTGTCTCATTGAAAGCAAAGATGCACGTTGCTGGGAAGGATTCCTCGGAACCTTAAAAGTAAAAGTATGGCTGCCTAAGAGTACACACTCATACACACGGTTGTATTTCAGTACGGCTGGCTTAGCTAGCAAACAAAATATGGTTCAAATGGCTTAACAATCCTAGAAACGGAAGGCACCAGTTTAATGAGGTCTCCTCTGCTTGAAATTAAAGTAGAAGGAGTTTTACGGAGAACAGTATTCAATAACAAAATATTAAATGATAAACACAGATTGCTTAAAATCAGACGGGCCATTTTAAGAAAAGCATTTTAGCTCATCATGATATGTAGCACCTTATTTAAATTAGGAGGTGTTAATTCGTAGCTTGAATAATATATTAATATAATATGTAAAGTGAATGGCATTGTTAATCACAGTCGCGCCTGGAACGACTTTGCTTCTGTGCACTGAATGTTAATTTTGCAAAACATTAATTTCAAAGATTTTGCAGCAGTGCTTTTGTAATTAAATATTAATGTCACATGTTATTGCAGTAGCATGTTTATGAAAGCCGGCAACACTTCAAGTGAACTCATTTGTTTTTATATTTATTCTTGTACATCTGCAATCCCTTCCATTTCACAATTTCAAAGTGAAGGCCATTTTGAATAGTCAATATGTGAACATTTTTCATTGTAAGCGTTTTTTAACATCCAACAGGGTAAATATTTAATGTTGTGTTTTTAGCTGGTATAATTTTTCAGAAAATTGGCTATAACTTTTAACAACTCAAAGGTACCTAAACTGTCTCCAGTTTTGGCTTAAGTGATCTGAAAATAAAGTAGCAATAAATGTGATGAAGCTGTGTAAAAATATTTAAGAATTAGAAGCCTTTATATGAAAGTTTGAAATTAGAACGATAATTCTATGAAAAGACATATCAGCAGTTATTTATTTTCATATATTTTTACCATGGCACTCTATTAACTCAAGAAAATTTAAAAGATGGAACTGACTTTTGGTTAACTTTTTTCAAGTTCCATAATTAGAGCTAGAATAGAGCAATCTTGCTTTGCATTGATGTACCCCACTCTTGTTATGTGTTTTCAAGTTACACATTTGCTTTATTTAAAAGAGAATCTGTTTTATACTTACTATTTTATTCCAAGTACACACAGTATATGCGTGTGTGTGTCATTATTGTTTTGGCCATGACGGTTTTGAACAAATTTCTACACCTGGCTATGCCTGGCTACCAAGATGTTGTATCTTACCCATGATACTCCAGTCTGTGAATCACATTAGTCAAAAAATTAAGTAATTTCCATTTCTGAATCTTGACTACAAGAAATAATTCAAGGTATTATATTATGAAGCTATTATTTTTACCTACCTAACAAAATTGCCTTTTACAATCAAATCCCTTAAATACATTTTGTTTTTGAATTATGGGAAGAGTTATCCATAGTATGATGGGGGGAAAAAAAACAGGAAAAATCAAGATACATTATGTTTGGTTATGGGCACATTTAACAGTTAAAAATTATATCTGCACCTGATGTTGCATGTTAACAGCTAATGCCATTTGACAGTGATAAAATTAAAGGATGAAGAAGAGATACAAACTACATTTTACAAGCATGATGGGTCTCCAACAATGCCATTTAAATATTATTTGTCACTATTTAAAATGAACCTTTCCCCTTTAAGCTATGCCATTACGCTCATTTGTCCTGTCACCGCTGACAGGCTATATGACTCACACACAAAAATGGTCATTAGGTACTGCATCTTCATCTTATTTAAAAAAAAAAAAGAAAGAAAGAAAGAAAGAAAGCATTCTGATGCCTCTAAAAGCCTGTAATTATTTTCATCCGAAGAGATAGTGTTGCTCAGAAGGTAATTTAATAACCTTTCCATGTACCTGGGGACTGCCTCTCCAGGGAACCAAGGTGCCCACATGCCATTCAGTCGTCAAAACATGACCTTTAATGGTTGCTTGGAGAGAAGTTAGCGCGGAATGTTGTGCACAGTGCAATGCTAATTCTGCTTTCTAATATATGCAAAATTTGGTTCTTGAGCAATGATCTTTGTAAGATGAATTAATATAGGTACTGCTCCAGGAAACAAAAGAAATTGCATTGTGAAAGCCTCTTCCCCCCATGATCTTTTATACTTCAGTTTAAAGTAGCTAACAACTTGCACAATTTGTATAAAAAATAGTGTGAAACCCTCCAGAAGTCGTTTGCTTCTTGCCCCCCTTTAAGTTGGTTGATAAATTCTATTCTATATACTATGGAAATGGAAAACAGGATTAAAAAGATTTCTTTGATAAATGTGTTTCCCAAAGTAAGGCAGTGGCCTAACTACATGAAAAAGAAAAAGAAAAGCTAACCTTCAATATACCCTCTCCGTTTTATAGTACAATCTATGTGGCTTGCTGAAATTACGAATGCAGTTACTGAGTTAATAAAAAAAAATCCCTTATGATTTTCGTGTTAAAATATGGTATTTTGAACGCTTGCATATACAAAAAAGATGCACAGTCTGTTTCCTGTGACAACCAGGTTCAGAAACTCCTTATTTTGGTACTCTGATATTAGATCCCGCCTTAGTTAGAAATGCTGGGATTTCAACTCCTATCCCTGACACACCATCCGTCAATTTATTAGCACTCTGGTGCAGTAAGCCACTGAACAGGCTATATCAATTCGTTTAGTTTTTTTCTTTAAAATGTCTGTAATCCTCAGCTCTGCTCTCTCAACCGGTCAGCATTAAAGATTTATGTTGCACTTTTTTTTCATTGCCACACCTGAATATGGATTACTTAAATGGGCTGTAAATAATTCATATCTGGGAATAAGTTTCCATTACTGACCAATGTTGTAATTTAATATACTGTATTATGGGTTATACAATTTTAGATTGTTTTCTGTGTGCATTCAGCAGTCAGGCAGACAACAGTTTAAGTAAAAAGGGTGAGATGTTTGTTCAGCTTATTTTCATGTTCACTCTGCTCAAATCAGCAACAGGGCTAAAGGATGCAGAAAGCCACTTTAAACTGCAAGTCTTTCTCCTATTTATGGAAATCTTAAAAAAAAAAACTTGACCTGAAATAAAACACTCAAAAAATGTAATAGCGTGTTATTGATAAATTCAAGGAAGAAATAAAATGTGTTAATCTAAGTGAGTAGAAATATTTTAGTTCTTGAGAAATGAAAAATTATCTTGATTCTTGAACCCAAAGGTTAACTCTCCTGTTCAGTGCTTGATTATTCTATGCATAAAACACCCATAATAAAATTATAATTTATTTGACAGTCAAGTTCGAATGAGGCTACTGGATCAAATGCACAAAATGTTCAAGTACAAGCTATCTTTAAAACATGGGCAAGTGTTTACTCTTAAAAGAGCTTTAAACAATTTAAGATTAAGTTGAGTATAGTAAAAATTAATAATAGATTAATACATGAAAATCTATGAAGACACATAAGATAATGATTTAAAAAGGAATAATTTAAAAAGATGAATTAAAAAGTCGAATCAGAAAAGAAGGCCAGCATAAACTAGGGAAAAACATGCTGTGAATAAAGTCTGTTAGATCTTGAAATAGGAGAACTGCTAAATAATGCATAGTTTTATTTTTCTATAATTTGCATAAACCTTAAGAGAGTATTTATTTGTGTAAAACTTGATGTATCGAGTAAGGAGAATGAAAAAATGGCATTCATTTTGTTTTCATTTTGGTATTTAGGAAAAATATTCTGTTACATATGGACTACTTAGACCTAATCATCTGACTGAATGTGATGTGTGTCTTGAGCCAGGTTGGAAAGGGCTGGCTGGAGAACAGTGCCCTGGTCTTGCTGCAGGCGATGCAGGTTGGCCCATGCTCTGCTGGGGAGCAGATGGTGAGCCAATGCTTGTAGTCACACTTACCTTCCTTGCTAAATCCATAATCCCTCACTGGACACGGAGCCAAGGCAGGCTTTGGAGGCAGAAAGGAGGTTACAATCTGGACTTGGGTAGTGACTGCCAGAACTGAGAAAACAGCTCAGAAATTTCAAATGCTTAACAAGTTATCTGTCTTGTCCCTAAGCCAGTGCAGCATTTTTAAAAGTAATTAAGACATGATTGAAAATGTGTATGCCATCTAAATACAAAAATCTTCAAAAATCATCAAAACCAATAATTAAAAGCCATGTTTAATATGGCATAATGCAAAAAAAAATCCACATTTAAAAAGAATTATATTTTTGTTATTGAAAAGAAATATAAAAAGTTAAAAACAAGAAAGAAGGAACACTTATCTATTATAGGAAAATCATTTGTTTTCTTTCCAAGGCTGGACCTTATAGGAGGAAAATATATCATACCTCCTTAAAAATACGCTACATATATGAAATAATTTCCTTATGTCTTTTACTAACATGTCCTTCTTTATAAGTGATTTTTTTCAGAGTATTTAATGATCATAGTTAATTTCTTTACATATTATATGATAACGCATGTATATATATATGTTTTTATATATGTGAGTGGAGTTCATTATCAACACAGACATTAAAGCTCAGAAAGACAAAATAAAAATATTGAGTGGGTAGCCAAATTAAAATCATCTATAATAAAGGGGGTAGTAAGTACCATCTGTTTAATGTAAAAAAGAAAACTGATAAAATGCATACATATCTAGTAAATTAAAACCATGCAGTAATTGATATAAAACAAAGTATGTATAAAATGTCAACATATTCCATTAGAATGGGATTGGTTTAAATATGTGCTATGTAGATAATATGATATGAGAAAAAGCAAAATCTTCTCATTATGGTTTGTGCTATACCATAAATATTTTTAACCACATATTTTAGTCTCCTTAGTTGCTGTAACAAATCCTGAGTTTTTTTCCATTGAATTTGCCTGGACTTCACGCTCTTAAGCAATATTCTTTCCTTGCAAATCACTCTTAGGCATACTTGCATACATGCTCATTGGCTTGAGCAAATTTCTTATACTATTCCTTAGTCCATCGTATCACCCACATTTCCCAAGCTGAGAAGATACCACCCATGCTTTACTCCTGGATATGAAAAACTTGATATTTCCACCCTGGCACTATCACTAACTCTTTCATACCATTCTCTTTAACTTCATTTTCTCTGTTGTCTCCCTTCTGAAAAGTATTACTATCGATATTTACACTTAGGAGACTTGTCTTAATACTTCAATTTATGAATCTCCTTCAGGGTTCATTTCTCACAAGTGACCTCTATCCCTAAATCTAACCTTCCCTGATAGTACTGGCTTAAAAAAAAAATATATATATATATATATATATATATTATATATATATATATATACACACACACACAAACACAGAGGAAAAAAAACTCAAAAAACGTAGACGCATCTTTCTCTGCTCCACTCTACAATTCAAAAAAATGTGTTTTGTTAGTTGTATGTGAAAATCAGTATTTATAAAAGGAGATCTAGGTGCAAATGTGTTTAATATTAACATATTTTGAAAACATTATGTTTAGATTTTATGCATACAACGCCATTCCTAGTGTTTTTATCTTTTCTCTTAACCTATATGGGAAAAGTAAACCCCCAAACAAAATGATACTTAACAGCAAACAAATTTTTCTTTAGGGTATCATTGTCATAAGTTCCTTAGAAAAACTTCCCCCCAAATTGGCATTATAAAGTAGTTTATCACTTGATCCTTAAGCCTGAAATGAGGAAATACCTTATGATACTTAGATCTAATTTTTTTTGAGGGAGGGATAATTTCATAGGCCTTCAAAAATGTCTAGAAGAGATTGAGTTAATGTGATGTCTATATTCAATTAGAAAGGAACAGAACCTCGAAGAGTGTTTTTAACAATGTATTTGCAATTCTGTTAATGTCAAAAAATTTATCTAGGGCACTTGTTGCTCAACAATTTAAATGCAACAAGTCAACAATGATATAAGCTATCTTACTAAAAGCTAAAGACAATACAAAGGACTATAAGATACAGCCACTCTTTTCAAGAATTGTAAAGAAAGAACATTGAACTTGTAAACAGGAGGCCTGGGTCTGCATTCTAGCTCTGCCACTTAGAGACTATAGAAATATAAGTTTTTTCATCTCTGGAACTCGGTTTCCTCATCCATACAATAACGTTATTTGACAATTATTTCCAGTGCATTGATCACCTATAAAACATTCTATAATTATTAGATGCTGTAGAGACGAACTGATGTGGTAAATTATAGATCTAAGTGACAATAAATAGCAGAACACAGGTAATATCTCTGGGCAATGCATGATTTATTACCAAGTAACTGAGATAGACAATGCTTGAAACTGTTCAACAAGAGGAGTATTTATATGGTTTTCTAATGTTTTGTATTTTCAATTTCTCCCCTGCATAATTTTAATACATTTGTACCAAATTAAATTGAGCCATTAACTATGGGTAAAGTTTTCAATAAATGCCTCCAATAAAATTTTAACACCAGGAAGCGGATGTGGCTCAAGTGATTGTGCTCCTGCCTACCACATGGTCTGTCCCTGGTTTGGTTCCCAGTGCCTCCTGGAGAAGAGAAGCAAGACAGCAAGCTGGAGTGACAGGCTAGCATGGCTAGCTGATGCATCAAGATGATGCAGCAAGGAGATACAAAGAGGAAACACAATGAGAGATACAACAAAGCAGGGTGCAGAGGTGGCTCAAGTGATTGAGTGCCTCTCTCCTACATGGGGGGTCCCAAATTTGGTTCCTAGTGCCTCCTAAAGAGAAAAACAAGCAGACAGAGAGCATACAGCAAATGGACACAGAGAGCAGACAGTGCAAACAACAAGGGGAAGGAGGAATAAATAAAAATAAATATTTAAAACAACTACAACAACAATAACAAAATTTAACACAGCTTATGCTGTTGAGAAATGCTCTTGTACCATCCATGCATGAACCCTGCATTTTGGAGGCAAGCTAAGGTTCAAGAATTGCTGAGACAGAAGAGATTTCTATAGACACTAGGGAAAAAGTAGACTTTATCTGTACAGGAAAAAAAAATGTACTGAAGACTGGATTAGAGATCCAATTGGTCAAAATCTGTGTAGGTAGCCTCTGATCTCCAGCTGAATCTTCAGCATATATCAATTGACAATTGATATATGTCAATTGTTAAGTAGCAGAAAAGTGTGTACCTTTTTAAACATAATATCTAAAACCTTCAAATAACTGTTATCTCAACCATCCTCATTATTACAAACATTATTAATTGAGAGACCTTTATGTTTCCTTCAAAAGTAATAGAACTCTTATGGCAAATGACCTATTATAGAATTGGAAACGACTATGTTATTAGAAGTTGCGTCTCTTGGATGAAACATGAAGCTGGGATCTTGATGTTAATGGTCATGGAAGATTCTGAGTTGCCATCTGTCAGAAATTATTTACCAGTTTTTGCTGACCAAAATCCAAATTAAGGGGCTCCATATTACTGGCTCAAGCTTACCTTTTATCTTAATTATAAATAGTTTCCATCTTTACTATTCATGACCCACTTTTTAAAAAATTGACTTTGATGCAGATAGGAATTGTTTTAATTCAACTTCCTCTTCTTTCGTTCAAGCACTTAATTCTTGCTTGAATTTCTACCAGTTTCCTAAACGATATTCCTATCAACATTTTTGACCACTCTAAACTCTTCTGTCAGAGGTTGCCAGAGTCATTATTCTGAAATGCAAATCATGTTCCAAGATTGTCCTCTTTTCATAATTCCTCCATGAATCCCCATAGCCTTTAGGAAAAGTTCAAACTGTGCACTACAACTTTGAAACCTCTCACAACCTGGTACCTGCTTATCTTTCTAGACATAACTCCATCTGTCCTGAAAGCACACCTACAAAATCTTATGTTTACCAAGAATGCTCTTCTCCCTAACCCTATCTCCTGTTTTCTCTCCCATCCTACCCATTTTTTATACTCCCTCTAGATGTTACTTCCTTCAAAAGGCCACTCCTAATTGCTTTCCTCAGTCTTTCAGGCTGGGTGGACATGTCCTTTTTATGTGCTCCCCAAACACCCTGATGTATCATAATTATACATAGCAATGAAACTGCCCATTTGTACCTCTGTCTGTTCCATTAGAATATGAATTTTAAGTTCAGGGACCAGGTTTTACTCTTCTTTGTACTTCCAAGGCCTATGCTGGCAAAAAGCAGTATTCGGTACAGCTGACCTCCCTGTTTCAAATGTGTTTTTCTCTTGGCCTCTGTTCCAAATGCTTTTTTCTCTCGGCCTCTTTGGCAACATATTCATGATGGATACTCTCTGTTTCTTTGCAGGTTCTGATCCTCTTTTCTACCTCTAATTTCTGGAGTTACTCAGGGTTCAGATCTAAACCCTTTGTCTCCTTAACATTTTCAACAGTCAAATTGATCTTATGTGGGTCCATGGCTTGAAATTTTCTTGCACAAGCCAACTACACTCAAATCTCTACCTTCAGGCTTGACCATAATATCCAGACCTATACATCTAACTGCTTCTTTGATGTTTCCATTTAGATGCTTTATATCAGGGGTTCTTAACCCCTCAGGGGACCATGGAAAGATTTTAGGGGGTCCATGAGCTTGAAATTTAAAAAATCAACTTAATATTTTTATTTTCTCTGACTTCTGACTGAAATCTAGTATTTTCTTCATTTATGAATATATTCAATTAATAAATTACAGTAATATTCATTTCACCTGACTGGAAGATGGATAAATGCAGCAAAAAAAGGTTCAGAACCCCTGTTTTATATGTTTGTTAAACTATCAAGAATAAACCAGAATACTTTTTTTTACCTCAAAATATGTTCCTCTTTTTGTATTTTCCATCACAATAAATAAACCATCCCAAGAACCTAGCTACTTGAGGCAAAAATCTTTGACCCCTAAATAGTTGCCACCCACTCTAAGCCATATGTACGAACTATTAGCCCTTCATCAAAGAAAACTGAATGTACATACTTTCATCTGTCTCCTTTGCCTATCTCCCTAACCACGTCACCATCATCATTCTCTGGAATGGTGCAATAATGTTCTAGCTGGTCACCTTCTGTCCTAACCTTACTGCCATCCATTCTTCAATAGCCCCTAGTGTGATCTTTTAAGTATGTAAATAAAATCATACGTGTTCCCTGTTCAAAGTTTACAGTAATTTCTATACTATTTAGAATAAAACTCTAATATCTAACACTGGGATAATACATCCTGCATGATTCAACTGCCTCCAAACACTTTAGTCCCATCTTTTCCCATTCTCCAGCTTATTCATTTTGCTCCAGTGACAATGATCATCTCTCACTTTCTTGAACTCAGTTCTTCCCCAGTGGATTTACACTGTTTCTTCAAATTAGGACACTCTTGCTCTTCATCTTTTTATGTCTTTCTTCTTTTTCTCACTCTAATTTTATGTTCTCACAAAGGATTTCCTTCACTGCCATTTCTGAAAGTGATCATTTAGTCTTGCTATCATATTGCACTATTTTAATACTCTGAACAATACCAATCATTATCTAATATTTGAATTTGTTTTTTTTTCTTTTTTTATTAGAGCAATTGTAGGTTTACAGAAAAAAATCATGCAAATAGTACAGCGTTCCCATATACCTCCTCCTCACAGACAGTTCTTTATTATTAACATTTTACATTAGTGTAGCATCTTTGTGACAATTGAGGAAATACTATTAACTCTACTCCATAGTTTATATTAAAGTTCACTCTTTGTACTGTCCAGTTATATGTGTTGTTTTACATTTGTTCTGCTAACATATATACCACCTAAACTTTCCCATTTGTCCATTTTCAAATATACAATTCAGGGGTATTAGTTATACCACCATAGATCAGCAAAACTCTTTCATCACCCCAAACAGAAATTCCATACCAACTAGACATTAATTCCCCATTCCCCAACCCACCTGGTCCCTAGTAGCCCGTATTCTAGTTTCAGACTTTATAAATTTGCATATCACATTTAATATTATATAAGATCATACAATGTTTGTACTTTTGTAACTTTCATGTATGTACCAGTCAAATCACCATCAAGAAATGGATGCAAAGAGTCTGGCTTGTAAAGATAGAACATCCTGATATTAAATCTTTGCTCTTCACTTAGTACCTCAGTGATTTTTTTTGCAGAACATTATCTACAGTTTATTAATGTAAATTTAAAAATATACACTGATGTTAAACCATTTACATATACATACAAATAAGGAAATAACAGCATAAAAATCCAGATGGGAAGAATATAAAACAACTTAAGAATGGTGCAGGTAAAGAACTAAATAAGATTGAGGAGGTGCAGAGGGCATCTTTACTGTGTCTGCTACAATTTCTCTTAAAAAAACAGATTTGAAGCATGTAACATAAAATGTTAACATCTGAATGGTGGTACCTGTGGTTTTGAAATAGCTCATTAAAAAATAGTGCTTGGTATCTCTGGGATAGGTATTATTATTAATTTTATATCAGGAAATGGTCAAGGCACTGATCAGTAGGTGACCTCAGTGATTTTAAGCAATTTTTTTAACCCTAAATTGCTTTATGTGTAAATTGGGAATAATTATACCTACCTTTTAAAGCATTTCCTCTGTACAGTCACGATGACGAAGATCAGATGTTTTAAGGATGAAAGTCAGAAAGTATGTAAAATATCAGGTACACAGGAGATAATAGATATTATCTCCCTTTCCATCTCTTTACTTTGGATTTCCCAATCACTTCTTCTGATAAGTCACTAATTCCTCATTTTAATCTGTTTAATTTCTTTTTCTGGATACAAGTTTTTTTAAAAAATGAGCATTTATTTATTTTTTATTGTACTTTTTGGAAGATATGTAAATTACAAAAAATGTTACATTCAAAAAATATGAGGTTCCCGTATATGCTTTCTCTTTTTTTTCTAGATTTATTTATCTCTCTCCCCTCCCACCAACCCCCCCCCCCCAGTTGTCTGCTCTCTGTGTCCATTTGTTGTGTGTTCTTCTGTGACCACTTCTATCCTTATCAGCGGCACCGGAAATCTGTCTTTCTTTTTGTTGAGTCATTTGGTTGTGTCAGCTCTCCGTGTGTGTGGTGCTATACCTGGGCAGGCTGCACTTTCTTTCGCTCTGGGCGGCTTTCCTTACAGGGCGCACTCCTTGCGCGTGGGGCTCCCCTACGCGGGGGACACCCCTGCGTGGCAGGGCACTCCTTGCGCGCGTCAGCACTACGCATGGGCCAGCTCCACACAGGTCAAGGAGGCCCGGGGTTTGAACCGCAGACCTCCCTCGTGGTAGGCGAATGCCTTATCCATTGGGCCAAGTCCGCTTCCCATACCCCACTTTCAATATCCAACTTTGATGTATTCTGAAATATTGTTGAATGGCCAGTTGAATGCAAGTCTTCACAGGACTTCAGGCACTAATCTTCTCACCCTCTTTCAAGTTTCCCAAGTATTTTATCTGAACTATTCACTCTCTACCTTGATTATAATAGCATATATATATGTATATTCTCTCTCTCTTATTATGTGTTAAGTTAAAGTCCATTTTTTTATCCTTATGGATAAAATTTGTATATTTTTTAAAGGAATAGACCCTCTTTATATACATGCTAATCAGTTTGTTGAATGCTGGCATTTGTAAAATAATTTAGCTAATGGAAAAATCTGTAAATTTATGTCTGAAACTTTACCTAATAAAGTATATATTTTGCTATGGACAACTACATGGTACAGAATAAGATATGAAATTTCTTAGTTTAAATGGCAACTACATGGTACAGAATAAGATATGAAATTTCTTAGTTTAAATGGCAACTACATGGTACAGAATAAGATATGAAATTTCTTAGTTTCCAGTTTCTTAGTTTAAATGGCCTGAAATCAGTTATCTTTTTATGTTTTTATAACTATTGAAGAATACATATGAGAGAAAATTTGGATCTCAGTTCAGTTTCTATTACAACTGCATAATAGAAATTAAAATCACAAATCCATGAGAACAATAATTTGCATATTTGATAAAGGCATTGTGAAAAAAATAATCTTTTGCTTTAAGGTCAAAGCTTCAGTGTTGACAATAAACATAAAATACCAAAAAAATTATGCATTTCAGAATTATGTTGCCTTTTTCTTGTGAATTTTGTTTAGAGGATTTGATATTTTAGAATCATGGATTAAATATGAAATCCTTATATTTTGGCTTATTATTTGAAGATTCTTTTAAAAGTTTATGTAAATTGAATTTGAATTTACATAAACATAAAATCGTAATGAAATCATGCAAAAAATCCATTAGTACTTCAATACTTAAAATTCAACTCGGGAAAAAAAATGTTTTTAAAAGAAACTGCTATTGAAAAATTTCTAGTTATGTAAATATTTATTCCTTCCAAAATTTAAAATAAAATATATAAACTGTGACCTAGATATTTCTCTGTCTTTGGCAACTTATTTCAACTCTGCTAATTTAGCATTTACTAGATTTTTCTTAAAGATATTTTTAAGGTGTCATTTATGGTCTGCACATAATTGGAGATTCATGGCACTTGCATTCAGTTCTGCAAAGGCTTATTGTAGCCAAAATGTAGTAGTAATATTGTTTAGTTTTACCTTTTGTTTTCAAATAGAATGAAACATGTGGAAGAAAACAACCAAATTCGTTAGACATCCCATAGCAATTTTAATTTCCTCAACATTTCTTTGCTATCTCCCGGGGGACGTATTGCCGTGTTTGCCACATTAGACTCTCCACTATTTGTGGACACTGGTGCAAAATAAAATTAATTTTGTTTTATCAGTGCCTCTACCTTTGCTGATAATAAATTACCTCTTTCATCTCTTTCCTGCTGTTGACAAAACCATTTTATTTATCTTTATCATTGTTACAGTTTTCCTTTTATTTACCACTTTTCTTATTGTATACTCCTTTAACTTCCATTTTATAATCTTCCTCATTCTGTTTTAAAGCTTATGCAACTTACCCTGCGTATTGCTCTTCCTTATTCCTGATTATTTTTGTATTTTCTTGTTCATACTAATTGGTTCCATTTTTATTTCCAGTATATTTATTACTAAATGGCATTCATTGCCTTTGGGCATACATTAATTTATCTTTCAGGACTTTCCATTTGCTCTCTGTGTCTTTTCTTTATATATTTCTTTTTGCAACCTCCATTTCACTTCACTTTTCTAGTATGGGCTGGTGTATTATTTTTGTTGTTTTTTTTTTAATATGCCTTTATATCTGTAATTCATGCTTCATGTATTATTAGGAGGGTTTATAAAATAAACCACTGTATGTCACAAACAGCATTAATTTGGGCTGTCTAAAAATAGTTTTGGATTCACTGTATTGCAATTTGCAAGCCACCTTCTTTACAGCCGCATTATAGAATTTAACCAAATAAATAATTAGAAACAAATTTTGTAAATTAAAAGGACTATAGATATTTAAATTTATGGACTTATGGGATGGTAAATAAGCAAAATACAAAACATAACTCATTTGCAGGGAGGTATGTTAAGACCCTCTGAGGTACTGAACCTATGACAAAGTGATGTATGTACGTTGACACTATTAATCTTCATACTGTTGTATGCCTTTATGCGCTTTTTAAGGTAACATTTAAAAGCAGATATACCTTCTTTAGGGAGGCCCTTGAAAAGCACCAAATTTATTGAGTCAAATAGAAATGTACAAAATAAATCATAATGCAAGGTGGTAAATATTGTAAGATTAAGTAGATGTATGCTTAGAGTTTAGTAGTGCTTTATTAGTGTGTGGTGGGAGCAAAGATATGTGAAAAGAGTTCCGAAAGAGCAAATTTCAACTGAGCATCAAAACATTATACACTCTTGCCACCTGGAGAAGAGGGGAAAGGGGTGTTGAGAGACTAACGAAACAGTGTTCTGTGTCATACTATCGAAACAGTGTTCTGTGTTATAATTAAAAGGTAGACTGGATGGAATGGGGGAGAGCATGGGCCATGATGTGGACCATTGACCATGAGGTGCAGAGGTGCCCAGAGACGTACTTACCAAATGCAATGGATGTGTCATGATGATGGGAATGAGTGTTGCTGGGGGGGGAGTGGTGGGGTGGGGGTGGTGGGGTTGAAGGGGTCCTCATATATTTTTTTTAATGTAATATTTTTACAAAATCAATTAAAAAAATAAAAAATAAAATGAAAAAATAAAAATAAAAAAAAATAAAAGATAATTTTGTACTGCAAAAAAAATAAATAAAGTCACTGTGGCAGATAAAATCAAAGAACATTTCAAAAGTTTCATCATTGGATATGAAACTTAAACACAGAAATGACAAAAAAATTCTTAAAAAACAAGATTTAAGGTAAATAAGTATAATATAGCTTTAAAATATTTTGCTTAAATAAAAAATATTGATTGGGATAGAATTGATTAGAATGTTTCTTCAATATTGCCTTCAAAGAATTTTCATAGGAAAATTGATGTAGGGAATGTGCCTCAATTTCAAAATGTTATGAGTTTAATACACTACATAATGAAAACATGGGAAAAATAAAAAAAAAAGGTAGGCTTCAATAGAAAGGATGTCAGGTAATAGAAAACAAAGTAATTGTATGTTTTTCTAAGAAATTTGGAATTTTTCTGGGGCTCTGTGGGAGTCACTGGAGATTTTAAGGAGAGAAGTGGTATGATCAGACTTGATTTTAAAAAAAATATTAAAGAAGTTGTGGGTTTACAGAACAATCATGCAACAGATTTATTTTGAAATGTGAACATGAACAGACTCTACTGGGGGCACCATGACTGCCTAGAAAGGAAAAATAATATTATTGATGAGAGAAGGTGAGGATCCAAGCTAAGGCAGAAACTGAGGAAATAAGAGAACATATATGAGAGTGATTTAAAGAGTTCAGTCGAAAGAACTTGGGACATTTGGGCATGGATGTAAGAGAAAGCAAGGAGAAGGTTTTCCATAGACTTCAGAGCTACCCACTTAAATTAGAAAAATAGAGGGTTTTTATACCTATTAAGTACAATTTCATCTAGATAAATTGTTGTGTTTGCATTGACCGTTCATCTCACTACTATTTTATGACAATAGTTAATGAATTAAAATTAACAGTTGAATAAATTAAATGTATAGACAATGGAGAACATTTTTTGAAAAACTAAATATTGTATTATACTTTCTTTATTGCATAAATGAATAGTGACGTATCCAGACTCCCTAACATGTGGCAAGGGTGCCCCCAAAAAAAACAATTAAAAAAATATTGCACAGACATTCATGCAAAATGAACACCGGTGGTAGTAAATTCTGAAAATGGCAGAATTTGGTTCTAAATCAAATGCAATTTTCACATTTGCATACTATGTAAGACAGCATCTTATAACTATGTTCATAGTATATTGCGCAGCTCATTTCCATAATCTAATTCAGTGATACTTATGCTCTTCAAATAGTATTCAGTGATCATATTTTATCTCTTCTTTTTCCTAAATTGTGGTTCTGTGAACTATAGACCACATCAGGGAAAGATTGTAAATGTCATAAATATGATGCTGTTTGTCTTTAATATGGCAAATTATGTAAAATTTATCATTTGCTTTTTCCTTTCAAAGGCCTAAAGCAAACAAACCTTTGAGCTTAAAAGTGGATTTTAGTACCTTTTAATTACATAGTATACAGGTTTTAAAAATCACTCAACTTATTAAAAAATTATCATTTTGAGAAGGTAATCATGTAATGTAGGGCTGCTGATTTTAAACAGACCTCAGGTTGGTCAGCTTTTTCTTGCAAAGTTCTAATATTTCTAATATAATTGCTGGTTGAATTTGCAGTAAGCAATGCAGGTATTTGTTCTGTAGATATAATACACTATTTATTCAAGCTGTGTTATTGTCAGTAAAATGGATGAATGGGATATATCAAGACCAAACTATGGGCAAGATACTCCATGAGGCTCCTTGCAGAGATCATTTTATGTCATATTCAAAACAACATTTTAGAGAAAGTTGAGTTATTATTATCATTAGATTTTCCCCTTTTCCCCCCAGAAATGGAATATTCAGATAGTTACATAATTTACCCCATATTTCTCCACTTTGAAAGCCTAGACTGGAATCCACACCTGTCCTAGTCTGAAGGTCATGCTCTTTTCCACTGAGTTACACTGCTGGGGTAAAATGGCCTTATTGCTCTCATTTGACGGGCAGTAATAGGTGATAAGGAGTGGTCTTAAACTAATCTTTTTTTTTACAGAAGAAGATTATTTTATGCAAATGAACCCCTAGTACAAACTCTGCATAACAAACAGGACTTGTGGCAAAAATATCAATTTCCGCAGATATATTTAGTTCATTTTTTTAATAGCAAAACTCAAAAAATTTTGAATTTCAGACATTATAATTACCTAAGATTCTTGAATATTCATATCTTGCTTTTTCATTTCTCTAGCTCAATTCAATAATATTGCATCAAAACCATCCTGATTATATGATGTATGCTTAAAGCTTTTGTAATTATTTGATTTAGCTGTCATGTTCTTATGATATACTCTAAGAAATTAGTGTAGCATGCATACATTTATGAGAGATTTGTGTAATTAGAAGGAAAATATCTTATATACTATTTCTATAATTATTTGATGCTATTTATTTAACAATATTTGGAATTCTTAACTCTATAAAAAAGGGGCTTAATTATGTCCATTCTCTCTACCTGCATCTACAAGCACAGTTCACACGTATCCACAGCAACCTCAGGTTCCTCTTTCAGTGATGTGCATTGTTTGAGGTAATACTGCATTATCTTTCCTTTATTCTTTCCTTCGCTATGGAACCGTGTAAACCCCAAACTGTAAGTTCAATATTCAGTTTTTCTACGTTTCAAGTGATTACGCAAGACAAGAGACCTTGTTTGTTAAATCATGACTTTTTCTATTTCTTTGAGTACCTTGGCACAAGGCGATTTGTTTGTTCTTTTCATTTTGTTTATTTGTTGCTTGTTGTTTGGCACTATAGAAACCTACTTTTGGTCCACTTTTAAAGAAGAGTGTTACTATATGTAGAAAGTAATTCAAATGTCATTGATAAGATAAATTTCTGAAAGCCCTGTTACAACAAGGATCAAACAACTATTCAGTGATATCTAGAGTTTCACTGAGACACTAAACCATCTTATTCTTTCTCTGTTTCCCTTCTTTCTCTCTCTCTCTCTCTACACACACACACACACACACACACAAATACACAGAAATAAATAGATGCAGAATGTACATACGGATTCAGTTTGATTTAGTTTGATTTGATTTTTTGGGGAAGCAATTTGGACCCTGAGCCAACTGTTATATTTTGGGGGAGTTTTTTTCAAACCTTGCTTTCAAGGCTAGCTCAAAACCAGTACAACAATTGGTGCAAGCTCAGTCCTAATGTTGAAATCCTGACCAGAACATCTATGGCAACTAGGGTTCCAATCCTGTTTTGAGAAATTTCTCCTTGATGAAAGCATGATATTGCAACCAATGTTGTAGTCTATTATCTATTTTGTTATCAGTCTGATGTATTCTTAAGCAATCATTTATTTGTGTGTTGCCAAATACAGACTTCAACAAAACTTTCTATTTGTGCATCTCATTAACATGAATGGTCTCAGAGGCAACTTAATATTAACAATTTTTCCTTAACACAAACGGGTTATTTTACTTTGATGTCAACAAAAATATCATTAATCTGTTAAGAATAGGAACCAAGTAATATGTTTTACCAATGACAACATCACTTTTAGTTAGCAGCTAGTGAGTGTATGATGTAAATTAGAATTTCAAAAATTACTTGTGAATAAATTAGATGAATAAAAGAAATAATGAAGCTATGTTAAAAAAACTGTAAAGTTTTCTGATAAATCAGGTAAACTTCAGATTAAAAATTCCAAATGAATGTGCAAATTTTCAAATTGTGAATGTTTAGAAGCTGGCCCACATGCAGTGCTGATGCGCAGAGGAATACCCTGCCATACAGGGGTGTCCACCGCATAGGGGAGCCCCATGTGTAAGGAATGCGCCCCATAAGGAGAGCCGCCCTGCACGACAAAAGTGCGGCCTGCCCAGGAGTGGGGCCGCACACACATGAGAGCTGACACAGCAAGATGTGCGCAACAAAAAGGAACAGATTCCAGGTGCTGCTGACAAGAATACAAGCGGACACAGAAGAGCACACAGCAAATGTACACAGAGAGTAGACAACTGGGGTGGGGGTGGGGAGAAAGAAATAAAAAATAAATCTTAAAAAAAAAAATGGGTTCACAATCACAGGGATTGGAACCTATGGGGCACATTATTCAATCCCCAACAATGAGTTAATATTATCCCGTTCATCACATGTAACTGGATTTATAAGTTTATTACTTCTCAAACAGTTGGCAACAGGCACTGTAAAGTAAGTTGATGAAAGTCATTGTAATGGACGAAATGAAAGCCATTGGGAAAGTATGAACGTATTTCCAAAAAAGGAACACATTATGTGCCACTTTCATCTAGAGTCAGCAGTATCCACCTTCATTAGCAGAGGCAAGCCACTCATGCCAACCTCCCACCTCACTACTTCCACACTGTTGCCTCATTCTGCCTGATACTGTACAGAGGTGATACATTCTTCATTGATTCTTCCTTAGTACTGCAACAGCAACTTTCCCCCACTACTGCCAGAGAATTCACCTATGGCCATTAAAGCTATTTATTTAAGGGGTTTTACTCCTTCACCAGACCTAATGATTCTCTAAGACAAATACAATGTCTTTTCCATTCTTTTAATCTCAGAATTTAGCACTGTTAACAAATGTGAGTGAAAAGAATTGATAAACCAGAAAGAGAATAAATGAATGGAGGAAGAGCATCATGGCTTCACAGTGTGAGAATCAATCACCCGAAGGATACAAATTTGTAAAATAAAACAGTGAACAAACTACAGACCAGACAGGAAAGAAATTTGGATGGATATGTTGGTCACAAATGTGTACCTTTAAAATGTATTCTAAGTCATTTTCTAACTGAGCTGATACTGCAGTGTGACAGTTTATGTTTTAGAAAAGAAAACATGATTATTTCATTTTAAGGTAACGTTCAGTGTGGTTGCACTAAAATATGAGTCTTGCTAATACTAACTGTACTACTAACATCCTCCTAGACTGAGAACTCTACTTAGGTATCTTTGAGAATGTCATTGGCCTCTCCTCCTCTCTTCACCTTTCCTCCTGCCATTCCCCCCAGAGCCCATTAAATGCAAATTTCCCAAATTCTTTTTTGTGACTTTTATGGCCTCAAAGTAAGTAATCTGATTGGTGACGAAAATTCAGAACAACATAGCCCAAATACCTTGGGAATCAGAGTTCTGACAAACACTTATGAACTAAGAAAAATACACTAATTCGCACTTGTGGAATGTTTGGGGGGAAACTGTGCAACTCACTAGGTGTTAGAACAACACTGCAAGAGTATGCAGTGGTGACGTGCATGAAGACATGACCCCCCTGAGAGCTGCAGTGCTTTCAAAATGAAACCTTAGACTGCCTTGTGAAAGCTGAAGATGCTGTTTCTTTAGGAAAGAATGGAGATTGTATAGGTTTAAGGTAAAGAGAACAAACTCACTGATGACACTTCCTTGGTTAAATGTTCCTACTGAAAACTTCTATCAACACTACAGCTATAGAAGGTTCATACTGAAAGCCAAGAACAGTGAAACACCCACTAACTGAGAACCCAACTACTCCTAACATTTATTAAGGAGATTTTATTTTTCTTGTTGCTGGGTTCTTGGAAATAGGAGGGCTCAGGAAAAGAATATGCCCTGCTTTAAAAAAAAAGTGGCCAGTGACAACAGAACAAGTTCATGTTTTTAATTTATCATTAGAAGAAAACGTAACAAGTGAACATATAATCAGTATGGCATAAAGTACATATGTGTTTCTTCTCATCTCTGACATCTTTAACCTCCACGTTTTCCACTGGGTATAATCAGAACTGATGTTCAGAATCATGACTGCTAGGTACTATAAGATTCTTAGCATTACAGACAGATTCCATCTATCCACACTTTAAAATTCTAAAAGCAGAGAAGTGAATTGGTTCAATTTTTAAGATAAAACTTAACTTGCAAAGAGAAAAGTAGAGGCCTTTTTTTTTTTCATCTTGAGCTAACCAGGAAAATCAATGAACCAAAATTCTTCACTGTCAGAACATTCAATATAAATTTGTGTTATATTGATATGGGTTTACTTAACTTTGACCTGTCAATGATGGGATTTCCTGAGCAATGTTCAATCAAATCAATCAGCTTTGATACAAAGAATTGATTCATTGAGAACTACTCTTTATCTGGAGTGTGAAGTCCACGTGGAGAATAAAACTTCCAAATCATGATTCTGACCATAAGGAGTTCTTTCTAGGCCTTAGCTAAGGACATTAATTATCACTAATTCCAGATATATACGTGGTTAAGACTTAGAACACATAGAATAAAAGTCTGAAATTTGTATGTACCATGGAGGCTAACACTAAGCATTAGAAAATCTGATCTTAATTACATTGTTTCTAAAGGGTATACCATAGAAATCTATGGCTAATATTATGATAACATTTTAAAATTTCTGTCCATTTCCCTCTGGCTTTCCCTTTCTCAATTTTAAAAAATTTCTTTTTGAGTTTGTGCAAAAGGTAAACCTGATCTTATGCCCTGACTGAATATTTTGAAATATTGAAATTTAATTTGATAAAACATTCTCAGTCTTCAAAACCATTGTTTCTTTGCTTTTTTGTTTACACATATGTGCATAAAGGCCAGATTGTCAAAACCTATTATCATATTTTGTATTTTTGGTATTGGTAAATATTTTCTTGTAATCCCTTTAAATATTTTGCTCTGTAAGTAATAAATTGAAGAGCATAAATCAATTTTCCTGGCATTAAAATAAGATTTTGCTCCCTTTTTAAGGAAGTACACATTTTGGATTTCATTTACAAATGACATGTATGGGTGGAATTCCCCAACATCTAATGAAGTTTTCAAAATCAGAATTATTTTTAATAAAATATATCTCAAAGCACTTGGGCAAATTTGCAATATGTTAAATATAAAGAATAAATACTTTTTATGTATAGCCAATACTTACCTAATGAAAGTATAAAGAGAATAATAGAATTTTACTGTAGGAAGATACTTAAGTGATCCTTTCTTCTAGTTTCTTGTTTCAATTTTCATACTTTAAAAATCCCATTCTAGGAAATTTAGAACACAAAATTGTTAGCACATTTTCACTAATTTTATTCTATTATTGATTAGGAAAATACTTTATAGTACACAATTATCTCAGAAAAACTGGAAAAGAAAAAAGTTCAAAGAACGGTTCTAAATGTGTCCATGTTTACATATGTTAATAATGGAGATACCCATTTCCTTTATCTTTCTTCTTTGCATACATATTTTTATTTAATAAACTGGTATCCTATAGATAATTTTGTGTTCTGATTTTTTTCATTAAAGTTACTGTGCAAGTTCCAATTTATTATTTTTGAAAAATAATTTAATGGTGATATAATTTTATGATACAATTATTACAAATACAGTATTAAAATATTTTATAGCAATAAATTAGCGAGATCTTAGCTGTAAAAAGTTGAACATCTGCCTTTGCACTAGACCCTTTCTTTTAATAACTTTAGTATATTTGTCAGTCTTCTCAATGAATTTCTCACAGATCAGCTCCCTGACTGGTGTTTATATTAAATAGGCCCTATGCGACTTGGTTGAAATCTTTCTTTGGTATCTTTTCCCCCTAAAATGTACCAGGCATACCAAAATACTATCTCCTACTAAGAATAAATAATTGATTTAATATGCTTAATATGTCATAATACTTAATGAGTAGATAAAAACTCTAGCTTTAGAAATAGTTTTCAGAGATAAATGCAGAAAGGAAAACAAACAAACATTATGTTTACTGAGATTTATCAGAATGATGAAGACTCCCCTGACTATGGGTTTGGATATGTGGCATTGGAAGATATGTTCCAAATCAGCAAAGCCAGTGACCTGATAATCATGACTGATGTGATTATACATGTGAAAATGAGGTCATAAAACACAATTTCTAAAATCTTTTAGAAATAGCATGTTGCGTAATTGGAAGTTCTAAGCCATTCTTGACCTGGAGATATTCAACAATTTATACAAGATATTATTGTATTTCTACTACTTTAAGAAATATCACACTTTTCTACTAACCTGTTTGTTATTAAGGCTAATGTTATGTGTCTATGTTACCCCTTGGCATATTACGGTCAATTCCTGGTTATCTATCCAAACCAGTAATACAATGGATCAAACCCTTTCTCCTTCTTGTTCTGAATTCTCTCTGGTAACAAGGATATTTTTGAAATACCCTTTTAAGCCATAGTCACCCTTAATGCCTTAGAGAAAGGGTAGAATCTCAAAACAAAAATGAATGAAAACTTCTAATTACTCACGAGTATTGTTTTATCCTGCTTTTTCAACATCTTCCTCTATGCAATCTTCCACCAGATCTGTTAATGCAGAAATATTGAGTGTTTTGTCTTCTTTCCCCTCTGCTCTCGCCATCTAGTAAGCACTATAGAGAGAGAAGTAATGGCCTAAAATCATGGGGGAAATGGAAAAGTCAAGGACTTGAATTTTACCCACACAAGGGATAATCAAACTTTGGAGTATTAAAAGTTGACTGGATAGGATAAGTGCATTCACAAATAGACAAATATCACAGTGAGTGGTTTGAAGAATTTAAAGTATTCAAGGGAACAGGCACACTATTTGATGGTACATGTAGTAAACCTTGGAACCATGAAGGGTTTTCATTTATTTGTTTGTGTTTTAGAAAAGGACTTCAAAAATTCCCAAGTTAGAGCATCCTAGAGCCTTGTTTTGGAAGTATAAACTCCGAAATATGTGTTGATTAAAATCATGGAAGATTGGTTGTCTCATGTGCTTATATGTCTCCATTTATGGAACTAAAGTAGAAATAGGTTTGAGACTTGAGAACTCTGTGCACAACCCTGATGAATGAAACATCCTCTAAGAGCATATTTTACTGTTGGTGGTGTTCACTTCTACAGTGAACTCCTTAGTAAAGTGATTCACACTGACCATCAGCAAGACCATTTTCCAGACACTGTATAAATAAGCTTCAACATGACATAGTTTACAAAATCTGGTGTTTAGTTTCCTGAAAAAAACATCTGAACACCTACCTTGACTCCTAATTATTTCTGTGTTCTATAAAATCGTAGAAAGGGTGAAAACAAACAAACAAAAATTATAAAAATTAAATGGAAAATCAAGGATTCTAAAATAATGGGATTTACCTCTTTAGGGTAAATATATATTCTTGAAAATGCTCATGAAGGAAAAAAAGAGAAAGTGAAGTAAGCCAATAGGGATAATTTTAAATAGGATTCTTATTCAATATCGTTTAAACAGGTATTTATTGATTCTTATTCTGTGCCAGGAACTGGACTGTCATTGGCAATCCTCAAAATATGCAGATTTGCCACTTTTTAAAGTACCTAAATTATGTACGGCATTATAGAATACTAAGCACTTTGCAAAAAAAGAAAGTGATGGAAGGAGTGAAGAGGAATACATCTGAACATCTGAACTGTGGTTATAGCCCTTGAGCACCCTAATTTTACTGGAGAATTGAATATGCATGTGATAGGGTAGGCAAAGGAGATTAAGTGAATTTAATAAGGAGTACCAATATCTATTATGTTGATATATTAGTACTCTGCTTCTTAATAATGTTCTATGTTTTCTAGTCCTGGCTCTACAGCTAATATTAGGTCTGATCATGGGCAAATCACATAACAGCAAGAATAACTTATCTACTATTTATTTTATTACCTCAGTGCTTAATGTGCCTTCTTTGAATCCTGACCTCGACCTGACAATGTCAATGTCACTCTAACAATACCAGTAACCATATAGTCCAGTTTGCCGAGTATAATCCTGTTTTATCCCTCTTGTCCCAGCATACTTACTACTAGTGTCTTTTTTTTGCTCTCAAGAGTGTCCTAGTTTGGATGATATATTAACTTGTCTATGTATGATAAGAAACTTAATAGCAAGTTGATAGAAACTTGATATGTAAGAAACTCCACAATCAAATAGGGAAGCCAACATTGCATCCAAAGCAGCTGATGGTGAAAGTCCATCTGCGTAACCACTCTCTGTGGTCCCTCTGGTTAAATACTGCCACTGCTTTACTGTATATAAATAAAATGAAAGCTTTGAAATAAACCAACTCCAGGATTCCTTCCATCTCTAAACTCTATGACTTTAACTACAAAGAGGCAGATATGTGGAATCATGATTCTGAAATGCAAACTCTATACCAGGGTTAGCAAATAGAATTGGGAGGCAATGAAGGGGAGACAGAATGGAAGACGATTTAACACATGACGTAATCCATAATACAAGAGCAGCTCTGAATACTAAGAAACTAGCCCCGCCTAGCAATGACGGTGGCACAACCTCAACTCTAGGTTAATGGAAGCTGTGTATTTCTGTGTGTTAAGAACAAGAAATGATGTGTCTTCTTGGTCCTCATATTCTGAAAAATAATCAACTATTGTTTCAGGCAGTTTGCATTTCTTTAAAACAAGTTCTAATTCATAATATAGTGAAGTATTTATTCAAATTCTTCATTGTGCAGAGTGTGATATTCCCTACACACAATCTACAAAGAGTTGTTTGGCCCAGATTTGATTTTAAGGTGCACTTCAGATTTATATTCTCCCTAGATGAGTATATGTTACTGAGGCATGTTGATGCGTTCTGGGCGGCTTTGACTTCTCACATTCCCTTCTTTACCCTCATTCTGTTGTATGCTTGCCATCAATATTAAATTGTCTTAATCCCTGTTTTTCCACCTATTGCTGCTTTTGCAGTTGGCACTGATTCTTGTGCCCCTTGAAAGATACTTGTGTGGCAAAAGATTGAAAAAAAATTGGCAGTTGCTGTCAGGGTTAATGTAGAAAAATAAATCTCTTATATTGCCAGTTTGGATTTACTTTTCATTTTTAATGGCCCCAACAGATGTTGGAGGAATCCTCCACTTCCTGCACACTTCCATTTTTACAGCTGGTACTGCTTGACTGGTTCTTGACTTTGGGGGAGCAGTTCCTGAGTGTTTACACAGTGATTTACAGACACCCTCTAGCTATAGACTGTGACCATCCTCTTCTTTCCTTTCATGATTTTCCTTGAAACTGACTGATGTCACTATCAATGCAGTCTCTCACCAGGTTTTTGTATCTCAGTGTTTCCCTAAGAAATCTGAAATGCTCCACTGTTAAGTAAAACAAGGCAGTCTATTTTTTTATTTTTTTATTTTTTGGTACCTCCTTTGGTATCTTTCCTCATATTTTCAAAGATACTACTACAATTTACATTTGGGTAGTTTACTTCTCTTTGGATTTTTTCTTTTCTTTCTCTGTCTTTCTAAAAAAAGTTATTTAAGATATAGGCTTCAGTGGCACTTCACCAACTAAGAACTGAATTCTCCTCTCACTTGCTTGAGAGGGAAATGGTAACAGGGGAACAGGTTTTAGCAAGTGGGAGGATCCCACGAGGCTGGAAGTGCCACTGGCTGCAGCTGTCTTAGCCTGTGACTTTTCTGTGCTGTTCACTTGCTCTCTTGATTTGAGAATTCCCATAGAAAAGGCAGAGTCATATGCAAACACTGATCAAAACGCATTTCCTTAAACCTCCAATTCCAGCAACAAACTTTAAAGAAGTTCATTAATATAGTATATAAAATTCTGTGGTAAACATCCTGACTTGAGAAAAGAAAAACATGGAGCTATCATGTGTTATGAGAAAGGAAACTATCAAGTATCAGTAACACCAGTCATGGCCTTATTTTCCTTCCCAGATTTTATTATTAATACTTAGGCATGTATCAAAGTTGTAGAGAATACAAAAAGCTTATCAACCCACAACTTTAATGCCCTGATTCCATAATCACTGAAATCATTCTAAACATTTAAAAGTTATGCTAGGGAGGGAAAAAGAATACATATTTTAAATAGATAAATCCATCTCAAGCTAGAAATATTGGAGTATTTGCCCAAGAAGGCTTCTAAGTTTTCTTCTAATGACAATTTAAGATTTTTTTGTTACCTCCATTATGTATTTTTTATTTCCTTCTAAAAATTTGAGGAAAATAAAGCATTTTAATCAAGCACCTATCTTGGTTCATTTAAACAAGAAAATGTGAAAATGCTTTTATCTGAATATACCTTTAATAGCAATTATGGGTAGCTGTCAATGAATAAAATATTCCTGAGATTAGTACATTTTTAAATGTTAAAAATATGTATGAATATTTGCAAATCTTCCATTATAACTACAACCCCATGGCAGATCCAAATTGTTTCTCTTGAAAGTGCTTTTTTAAAAGTGATTACAACAAATAAGGAAAGTATACAGAATCATTTTGTGTCATATATTTTATACTGAGTTGGATCCTTGCAGTTCTCAAGCAAGTCTCCAGTGCTTTGATTTGATTTAAACACACACACACACACACACACACATAAAGCAGTCGATTCAGGAAACTGTAGAGAAAAAAAAATAGTTAAGCTAGTTGTTCAGACAAAACTAGTAATTATGTGCCTAAATTATTTTGTCTTCTAATTCATTTGCTTTGACATCACACAGACCTTGTGTTATTCACATATGGTAGCTGGTCTTAGACCACAAGAGTTTTACGTAGTGAGTTCCTAAACAAGTTACATTGGAAAAATCTGATGAAATCAGGCTTCTAGGGGCAGGACTTAGGAGACTGGGTCTTGGAAGGAAGGAAGGAATCTTCTGAGCAACATTAGAGAAAGCCAAAAGTATTTGAAGAGGAAATTAAGATTGAGAGCTAGCTACCTGCTCTTCTAGGCCTCTCTGGAAAGTTGTTGCCATTTCCCTGAAACAAGAGAAAAGTCATCGTTAAGCTACTTGGGCTAATTCAACCTTGTAGATGACTACTCTTCTATTGGAAATTTATTAGACTGAATTTAAGTTAAGACACTCTAAGAATTTCATTTTAAAACTTTATTTTAAAATGTTTTTTACGGCATTTAAATGCATGAGTTTTGATGTAGTTTTCTTTTCGTTGATTTTTCATTGAGTTGATGGAGATAAAAAGATCAGCCTGGCAGCTTGCTGGCATGGAACTGGAGTGTTTAGGGTTTGTTTTGCCTTTTTGCAAGATTGGTCCACAAGAACTTTAAAAGGAGAAAAAGACGATGCAAATTAAATACGTTAGAAACGTATGTCCCATCTGTTTTTATTTCATTTTTAGAATAAGGTTTTCATACCTTCTTTTATTTTTATATTCTATGATACCACACTATAATGTTGGCCACCTCAGAGACAAGCTAAATTAGCTATCCTGACCATATGGAAAGGAAAAGCTTTACCAGCTAAGGAAACAAATTTAACTCAGGCAAAAAGGCCTATGTGTTTTAGAATTAAAAAAAAAAATGTTGCTAAGTACATGGTAGGGGAATGTAACCTACCTGCTTAAGTAAAATTAGAAAAAGGGTTTGGATATTCCAAAATAGTGGTCTCTTTTCCTGGCATCATTCAGGAACCACCCATATTTGAAGCATCCTTCTGTTGTATGCTGTCATCTGGATGTATTTGTATGTAAACTCATAATCGAAGGCATGACGCTCTCTTGAGAGGTCATCTATTACTTCCCCCTAGTTCCAAGGAGAATCGACCCTAACCTGACCAGTTGCACCTTATCCCATTACAATAAAAAAAGGTTCAAAACACTTCAGAAAAGAAAACTTTTCCCCTAATGTCCTTTCTTTGGAAAATTGAGTAAGACATGCCTTTATAGAAAAAGAGTTTTTATTCCATTCTACAAATGCCAGTAGTGTAATGCTTTTGTTAGAAGCCCTAAGCTACCATTTTATTTTACCTGGAGAGAAGCTTCTCATAAATTCACCATGTGAAATTGATGGCTGCTTCAGAAATCTACCAATCTTAGGTTTTTATATAAACCACAGTGAGGGACTTAGACCTCACAGAGATCAAGCATGTGATTTCCAACCGCACAAAGAATAGGAGTGTCTTCCTGGTCCAGGACCACTTTGGGTTGACACATGCTGTTATTTACAATGATTGAGAACATCAGGTTTTATGCACAACCCACAAAGATGAGATAAATAGATTGGTATAGAAGCTTCAGCTTAAAGAGGGGCAACCATCGTGTCTACTGTCAACTAACTATAACTCTCAGCATGGCCTGGCTAGGGCCATTCTACTTTTACTTTTAAGGTAAAATTCACTTTATTTCATCAAAATAACAGATGAACTTATAAGTGAAGGCATATGTTTTGAGTGCTTTTCTACAGACATTGGAACGGCTCTTTTTCTGGACGCTCTTACCAGCAGGCGTCTCACCAGTCTGCACACTGATTACTTAAATTACCTGAATGTATTCAAGATGGGTCTCAATATTTTTTCTGTACTAAAGGAGGGAAAATTACAGGAATAGTTCCTTTCCCCAATCACTGGACACTCACCATAACCATTACCTACCCTGCAAGATAACTCCCCAATTTGCAGACACCAAGCTTCAGTAGAATAGCTTTGATGTACCCTACAGCATTCTCAAACAGAAGCACTTATTTGCACCAGATGAAATGAACTAATCAAGCAAAAGTAATTTTGTTTAGAAAATGTGGATGTCTTTATGTAAATACTGATTTAGCTTTTTTTATCAGGTTTTCCAATTCATAACTGTGTTACTATTAGGATAACCAGAGGAGACAGAACTATGAACACCAGATAAAGAACCATCTCAGGTCCCAGCAGTCATCTTTGACATAATGCCAATGCTCTGAACTACATAAATAAATACTTCCTCTCTATTGTTTCTTGGGGCTTCTTAATGTTCATATTCAACTCTAATCATTGTCATAGTCCAGTTTATGGCCAACCATAAAAAATAAATGGTTTCCGTAAAACATACATGATGTAATTCACATGATCAATGAAGAGAGGAAATGCAGATAAATTCCACTTGAGGTGTACTACAGCCTGAAAACACTCAGTCACCAACACACTGAAGATGGATCATATGTGTATTAACAGGGGGATATTACTAAGTAAACTACAAATTACCAAATGGAGTTGGGATTTTCCAAGGAAGAGAATTGTTAAAAATCTAAATAGATTTGGCTGACTGTGCTATATATATATTCACTCTGATCCAGATAAAATGAGTCATATATTCAAAAAAGTATTCTAAGTAAATTTAGATCTTGTTTTGTAATTAAGGAATGAATATTTTGCAAAGCCCATTGAAAGAACAAAGACAGCCAGAGAGACAGAGAGAGAAGGAGAAAGAGGGAGAGAGGGGTAGGGAGAGCACACAACTTGCCTTGGATTAAAAAGAGGGGAAAAATCAGGGAAAGGGACTTTGGCCCAGTGGTTAGGGCGTCCGTCTACCACATGGGAGGTCCGCGGTTCAAACCCCGGGCCTCCTTGACCCGTGTGGAGCTGGCCATGCGCAGTGCTGATGCGCGCAAGGAGTGCCGTGCCACGCAAGGGTGTCCCCCGCGTGGGGGAGCCCCACGCGCAAGGAGTGCGCCTGTGAGGAAAGCCGCCCAGCGTGAAAAGAAAGAGCAGCCTGCCCAGGAATGGCGCCGCCCACACTTCCCGTGCCGCTGACGACAACAGAAGCGGACAAAGAAACAAGATGCAGCAAATAGACACCAAGAACAGACAACCAGGGGAGGGGGGGAAATTAAATAAATAAATAAATCTTTAAAAAAAAAAAAAAAAAGAGGGGAAAATCAATGTTACTGAGGACCCAAGTTTAGAGAGGAGGTAGTGTAGATAGTAAGGCCTGTCTTAAAGTAACAAAATTTTAAAAATATTGGGAGGAAGATACTGGGCTTGGCCCTTTATAATATTTACTTTATTGCATGCATTCAACAAAGGTCGTCATCAGAAGGGGTGTTGAAAATTCTGCTTTTGCAGGCATTTATATTTGTTCAAAATGGCCCAGTTAGCTTCTAATTCTGTATAGAGAATATCTGTTTCACAGCTAATCCATATATAACAACCATTACTTTGCCATATGATGCAATGTATTTATCAGAAATAGTTATAAAATATTAATCAGTAGGAAAAGAACAATATAAAATGGAGCAAAATAGAAACTGCACATTTTTGTAATAGTGGAAATTCACTGGTTTAACCAAGGAATTTAGGAAAATCAATGCATTTTGAATAAAAGCAATTTTTGCCTAATGGTAATTAAATAGGATAAATAGATTCCTCAACACAGGAATCTCCTTTGTATTTGTCATTAGATCTTATTCTTCATGACCACACCCTTAAAAAGAATAAAAACTAGTTGGCAATAATATTGCCATAATAGTTAACAATTACTGAGCACCTACTGTGTGCCAGAGCCTGTTCTGTGCCCTTTACATTTATTAATCCACTGAATTCATAATATTAGCAAAGCATTATTATGATCCACACTTATGATGAGGAAACTGAGATAAAGAGCAGGTAAAGAAAGTCTAAGCTCATATAGCCAGTATGTGGTGCTCTATGATTTAAATTTAGACAGTCTGCCCTCTAAGCTTAATTTACTAGCACAAAAACCCACGGAGATATCACAGGAGAAAACTAAATATAAATTCCTTGCACTAAAATAAGTCATTTTCATAAAGTTACTAAGTAATAGACTCAGGAAGGTAATGTTGAAAGAGAACTTAAGAGATATCCCTGTTAACCTCCAATCTCATACTTTATTCATTTACTCAGTTAATCTTTATTAATTACCAAATATGTGTCAAGCATTATGCTAGACCATGCAGACAGAAAGGATAGAATGTAATATTGAATTTTACCAAAGTAGGTTAAAAAAACACAGATTCTTTAAAATGGGGAGGAATATGTTGAATTCTCAACTACAGCTCCCTTCTTTGCCTCTACCCTGACCCTGGAGCATGTGCCCACGCACACCAAGATGTAGATAATCAGAAGATGTTTTAAACAGCCTCCACTTACATGCCTCAAAGACTAAAATGTACTAACTGATGTCAACAATACATTAAATGTTCACAGCTAATATTATACTTTCAGGTTTGCCTGTACTATTTTGTGCCTAACCCATAGGTAGTGTGCTTATGGAGAAACTGTTTCATTTGCTCCCCAAATTATTTCTGTAGTTTGCATGTGTATACATACATGAATCAATTAAATATTACATCAACTGATGAAATACGAATGCATAAAGACAGGAAGCTATTGTTTCTGTGAAGATTAAGGATGAATGGTTTGAAAAACTTGATCGGAGAATGGCTAAAAGAAAGTTCTCCATATTAGATATGAGCAGGACAAGTGTAAAAATCTGAAAATCAAAATCCTAAAAATCTAGAATTATGCACTTACTTTACTTTGCATGTGTCTCTGAATTTTTACTCTAAAGAAACAAAAAACAGAAATCCCTCATGATGTATTCTGGGTAGGTTTACAGAAGAAAGACACAGGAAACTCAAAGTTTGACCTTTATATAAAGAAAGGATTTGATCCTAACCTAAAAATGTTGATGAATATGTACGTTTAGAAGTTTTAAATTTAATTAACAGGTTTAGGTATGTATGATGTATGCATAATTCTATAACAATTACTCAGTTAAACAATATTTTAAATTACTCATCAAGTATTGCTCCTAAATGCTTCAGTTAGAAGTATTTCCACTATAACTAGATCTAAATTACATACTTATTCCATCACTTTGTAATTTATTTTTATGTTCCATGTAGGGTAATCACTGCTAGAATTTTCCTAAAAGTCAGGGCTATTTCGATGAGGGTATTTAAAGGGTTAATTCAATAACTGCTGTAAAAATATCGATGTGAATACTTTCAAACCTCTAGTTCATGCCAAATGGAGAATGTAACCTTTATTTTTTTTTAACGTTGGGCAAACTGGTAGGTTAGAGCGTTTTAGGCAAGGTAGTCTTTTTAAAGTATCTAAGTAGACTGTGAAATTATCCCATATGCTTCACCAATTTCAGTGTTTAAAGGAGCATCTTGACTTGGTATTTTCCTGCTTCTTTTACTAAGGCATTATTCCTTTTTACAAATTATGTTTGCTATTTATTTTTGAAGCATAGAAATGGCATTTTCTGTAACTGGTATATTTATTAATAAGCCCAGGTCTGTACCAGATGGGTAGGTGAAAATGTGATTATGAGGTGTATGGAGATGGTTCCATCACCTTAATACATGCCTCTCCAGGTTACTCGTGTGTCTGTTTGTGAATTCACTTCGTGGTTATCCATAGAGGTACTCCAAGAGGCAATTCTGCATCACAGAAGGTCTATAGAAGAGGAAAAATTCCCTCCTTTAACACAATCACAGTAAATGTTTCTGCCTGTTTTGTAACAATCAAAGAAATAGAAAGATGTCGGCATTTTTCCATAGCAGGTTTAGAAGCTTGAGGCTGAAACATTGGATTGTATATCCAGAGGAGGACTAAAGTGGAGTTGGTATTCAGTTAGTAGGGGCAAATTGAGTCTTAGGTAATACCTTGCTGCAACATTTCTTGTGGAAATACGCATGGGGCAGACAAAACGAGACCCCATCCAGGTGGTTGAATTCTCCACATATTCATTTGGGCGGAAACTTTCAAATGTCAGGTACCTGGAGAGCTCATTTAATGAAACCAGTCAATGGTTGATATTTTTTTTCACCAGAAGTTGTGAAATATTATTTATGTATGTAGAAGACAGTGGCTTCCTGCCGTTGCTGTTTACTTGTGGGTTTAGGCAAGTTTCTTCCTTTCCAAAAAAGCAAGTTTTCCATAAAAGCAACTTTGCAACAGCCTTACTCCTTTTGTTTGGCACCCCAGGCAAAACGCTTTTCACGGCATTGACATAATTTTCATTTTAAAACAAGAAGCTCAGATGAACCAGTTCTTTATGGAAAGTACAGGGGAAAAAAAAAAGAGGCAGTAAGGTATCCTTGGTTAACTTTTTAGTTATTTAAAAGTAGCTTGTTGAAGATTGAATATTTCTATGTTTCACTAGAGCCTTTAAATATAAAAGAGATATGAGACTATATCTGACACCATCAGGCATATTATATTAAAATTTATGAACAACTTCATCAAAAACCACTTTCCCTCTCCTGCATAGAGACAGATTTGTTCTGACATAAACGTTACATGGCTGGTTGCAGCCTCAGATTAATGCGAAGACCCTGGCGATTCCTTTTAGACGTTATTTTATGAAATAATACCTGTCAGCTGCTGCCTGATCCTAGAAAAGGGGGCAGGTTTTCCAGGTCATCTTGCCATCTGTCAGCGAAAGCTCATCTGTCCCTCCACATTACCACCTGATCTGTGCTAACAGGCCTCACAGGGAGGCCGGCTTCATTGGCCCAGTGGGAACCGGGAAAAGAGACTGTGTGAGGACATCACCTGTGATGCTGAGATTTAATTATCGCTGAAGTGATGAAGATGTGCACACAGATTGAAATGCTTTTGAATAAATTCATGGAGCAGGAATCGCTGGGCCACACTCTCCCCTTCCCCCTCCCTTCACTTTCTCCCTCTTTACCCCCAGCTTAGTATGCTCACTAGTTCCAACAAAAGCTTTCAGATTCACCCTTGGATACCTGCAAGTACACCCTCAGAAAACACGCACACACATGCACTTACACCTGCCAACACAACTAAATATGCCCTGGAAAGGATCATCTTAAAATGAAAGAGCAAAGCATGTACCTGGGAGAAAATTTGCCTCGGCCCTTTACAGCAAACCTGGTTATTTTTCTGCCAGAGTTCCTTGTTATCAAATTTTAAAGCCGTATTGATTGTTTTATTGCAGGGCTAGCTTTTTACCTGTGGTTTTACTCAGTCTGTGGTAACGCCAGTGCAGAGTTACCTGGGGTCTCCCGCGAGGAGTTAATGTGAGGGTTCTCAGTGGAGGTGGAAGTGCTGTAGAATATAAAAGGCAAGGAAGGGCATAGAAAGCCCCAGAAACTCCAGAGACTGCGGGCTCCCTCGTGCTCCCTGAATCAATACCCTGCACAAAAGTTATTACAGGTCCAGGCCTTTTTCCCTTCAAAGCTGCTTAGGCAGTATGTGGCATTAATTCCCTCCTGTACAAAAATGTAGTTGATAATCGCCTGGCTGAGGAAAGGATTTAGGACTAGAACACAGATTTCCTCACAGATTACAGAATAAAACCTAGTTTCTTGGGATAAATCAGGATAATTAACCATAGTGAAATATGTTACTCTCGTTGATTCATGGCCCATGTGATACCTTTGTTAGGTGCGACCACAGAGAAACATTTATGCCATTATGTGAGGCAAGATCTGATTTCTACCCTGTACTAAAACATGCTATGCTGCACAATACAAATGTTTCTTTTCTTGGTTTTGGGGCGCCTGCCTTCAGTCCGGAGGCCAATTATTAAGCAAGCACTTAACTCAATTGACTCCTAATTATCGAGTTACAAAAGAAAATGATGCACTGCAACTAGGCCTCTTTCCTGCCACGTTGTGAGCACAATTACATGGCCCTGAACCGTCCTTGACCACGTGGTTCTAAGAGATTCCAGAATGTCCTTTCCACCGTCACTTTAAGAACAGGATACCCCTTTCCCTGAGAAGGGAGATTTGGAACAGCCAAAGAAGAACACCCAAGGGCCTCTCTAGTCCAACAGTAAACTGAAATTGTATATGTTCCTTTTCTTTTTTAAGGAAAATCATGAGCAAACATTGCCTTAATTCACATTTCAAAAATAATTACTACAGATTCAAGACATTTATCATGTTGTCACTGGAACCTGGGAAAGGTTATTCTTCTGGTACTTCAGGTCACAAACAAGAATGTATTATTAGAAACAAACGCATAGGTTGTTCAAGAGTTTCCTGGGGGAAAAATAGAGGTCCATTGGCTTAGGAAAAAAAGGTGACAGGAATGAATTAGGTAACAGGGGCCCACAGATATGACACGGGAGAGGAGTGGTCCAAAGTAACTCCTATTCATTACTTGAGGCAGCTCTTGTGAGAACATGTGGGGAAAGGACCTATCGTCACTGCTATATTTTTCCAAATACTCCCTACTTTTATTATTGGAAATTGTGTGGATTTTTATAAAACTGCCGTTTCCTAAGAATCTCCTCCTCTCAGATATGAATGCAATAAGGAAAGGAAATGTTATTATTCCGCCAAACCTTTTACCCTTCAGTCCACATCTTCAACCTTATTAGTTGTTTTTATATATATAAATATAAGTTTTATATATATATAAATTATATTCTCTGGAAGAATCACTGGATACTGTATATTTTGTCATTGGGTATATTATTGATTTGTAGAGTCAAAGCATTATACATTCTAGTGGGCACTAAATGTGACCTATTTTTGGTGATCATGCATTTAGAAATGCATGTCTAAGTAATGGGCTATGTCCTCATGATACATATCCTTTAGCTCACTTGCACGTATATTCTACTCATAGAAGACAAATGAGATTTATTTTGGACAATTTTGGACGAGTGTGGTTGTTTCAGTTTGAGGTAGGTGTTAGGAAATCAGTAAGGGAACTGGTGATAGATGAGGTGTTATAGAAACATAAATAGAAAACTAAGGAAAGTGCTGATTGTTTTCTGTTGCTGTTTTGGTTTTGGGGTGGGGGGGTGGCGATAAGGAAACTTCTGTACATTGCTTATGGCTCCTTGATATGGTTTTGAGCTTATTTATCAACAGAAGATTTTTCTTGCTACATATTATGACTAAGATAAAATATTCCAAAACTCCAATTTGTATTTTATCTTCAAGAAAAAATAAGGTATGAAAGTGGTCAAAATTTACTATTCAGGGAAGGTAGAGGGAGGAAGAGAGGGGAAAGAGAGCGAGAGGAAAACATTTATATGTTGTGCATGCAAGAAAGTCTTGCTGGACTACCTACCTCCATTGTTTAGCCACAAAATCAAACAGCAATAATGAAAACTCAATTCAATAAATATACTTTATGTACTTGGATTATTTAATATGAACATTACAATGACTTTAAAAATGCATATGGAAAGTGGATGTGGCTCAAGCACATGGGAGACCTTGAGAAGCTGAGTGGGTAATCAACAGGCAAGGAGAAGGAGGAGATTCCAAGTGAGAATAAGTTTTTACATGAGCCACTCAAGTTCTAAGCACTGTACTTAGAAGTAAGAATTCAATGGTAAACAAAAAAAAAGAGTTCTTGCACTCATGTTGGCGTTTAAGGTCTAAGTGGAAAGATAACTATTGAACAAACGATTTATTAAATATTCATACATTTGAAGAGTTCTGTTACAAAAAGTACAAAGTACAATGGAGAGACGCGGATTTGACCCAACGGATAAGGCATCACCTACCACATGGGAGGTCCACAGTTCAAACCCACGGTTCAAACCCAGAGCATCCTGACCCATGTGATGAGCTGGCCCATGTGCAGCACTGATGCGCGCAAGGAGTGCCGTGCCACGTAGGGGTGTCCCCCACGTAGGGGAGCCCCACGCGCAAGGAGTGCACCCCGTAAGGAGAGCTGCCCAGCGTGAGAAAAGTACGGCGTGCCCAGGAATGGCGCCGTCCACATGGAGAGCTGACACAACAAGATGACGCAACAAAACAAGACATGGATTCTGGGTGCCGCTGACACAAGTAGACACAGAAGAACACACAGCGAATGGACACAGAGAGCAGACAACTTGGGGGGTAGTGGGGAAGGGGAGAGAAATAAATTAAATTTTTTTTAATCTTTAAAAAAATTTTTAATCTTTAAAAAAAAAAAGTACAATGAAAAAACACCTGAGTAGTTACCTGCAGAAGATTTCCTTCCTATATAAAAAAAGAAAGGTGCTAATTAAAGACAGAGTCTTTAACAGTATCTAGTCTGGTGGGTCCAAGAAGGCTTGCCTATGGAAAAGATCTTTAAATTAGATACAGGAGGATGAATGGCAAATGCGAGTGAAGAAAGAGTCTGGACAGAATTTCAGAGCTTGTTCACAGGTCTCTGGTGGCAGGAGAAAACCTGTCAATGTTTGAGGAGCCAAACAATTCTGGAACAGAGTAGGATGACAGAGCATGGAAAGAAATAAGGCCAGTGAGGGAGTCAGAAGCCCGGTAATGCAGGCTATGCTAAACATAGTGCATCTTTATCTAAGTGCAATGAGAAGCCACTGATGGCTTTAACGAGTAGACACAAGTGAGTTATTCTGGAGTGCAAGGTGCATATTGGGGAGTTTTCACAGATGAGGATGGTGCTAGCAAATATCTGAGCCAGAACATGAGAATTCCATAAAAGGAAAGCACTTTGTTCTACTGTATTAACTGATACTGTGGGACTATGGGACTTCATCATTACATATTAAATACTATCAGCTTCAGAAAAGTTTTGACTCCCCTGAAGTGTCATCATAAATTAGAGATGATTTACTGATGGTGTCCTCAGAAGGGAAATGAAATAATGCTGCATATTAGTTTTTGTTTTGTCGAGACTATTTTACTCAGCTATATTTAAGGGCAACAGAAAGAACCTAAATGCTTACATTATTATTTCTTCTGTATTTCCAGAAAATTCTTCCATTTTAACAGGTGAAAACATTATCAGAAATATCAGGCATTCATCAACCAAAACAGGGGGTCTTCTCCGGGTCATGTCTACATTTTCAGTAACACACCAAGGAGTGTAAACTGATGACCAGCTTGAATCAGGAAGACAGCATCACTAGTTAGGGTTTCTCATAAGCACTGAGTCCTCCACTCAAGTTACCCATTGTAACTGGTGTAACACTATTTTTTAAGGATGCAATGATGGATTTAGGGTCGGATTCGATCAAAACGAGTGGATTGCTTTTTAGAGATAGCCCCGTGTAAAGATTCTTTAAAAAAAGGGATTTAAGCTATTTTCTTTTAAATCAAATCTGGCATCGCCAACCTCTTGAATAGTTTCATGAGCTTCATTCTAAGGAAATAAAAACTTCCTAGACTACAAACATTCTGCAGGGATATTTGTTGCACTGCTAGCTGTGTTCATCAAGGTCCACATGGCGACAACATATTCAGATAAGAAGATGGAAGAGTTTATACACAATATCCCAGGAGCACACTGAACTAAATTAACAATTGTGAAATGGTAGTTCCCTTCATGGATATAGTTTTTGAAGTTTCTACAGATTATTTATAAGGATTATGTCACAATTTCTCACATTCAGTGATAGAGACAATGGAGACATAAGGAAATTACATGACTCACTCAAAGTTAGAGAGGGAAGAAGTGGGAGAATTAGAGATTTCCTTGAAAATTGGGTCCTTGTCCTCTACATTATTTTCTGTCTTTCTAGTGCTGCAAAGAGTGAAGGGCTGACAGATTACTTTTTGCCAGCTGAAGTACAATGCAGATGGAGGGAGGTAGATACAGACTCTTGGCAAGATAATATGGCTTGGGGTAAGATGATATAAATCCCTAAATGTAGTATGGACAATTATTCCATTTCACTGAATGAAGTGAATGTGAAGATGGCTGATTTCTGTGGATAATGATAAATAAGAATGATGAATACATACATATTTTCAACCTTAAATTTGTAGAATGAATATATGAATAGCACTTGGATTTCTGGTCATTTTTCTTGAGTGAAACATTTTTGTTATAATATTTTAAATTGTGTATTAAAATTGTTAAATGCCACATATTCTGAACAGAAAATAAAGCTCATATATTAGAGATACTGCTATTTGAGTAACGAGTATGTTAAATATAGAGATCTTATAGCTATTTTGATTTGGGGCTAAAAATAAGAATAAAATATATTTACCCTAGAACTTTTAACTTTTAATAGTCTTTTCATTGTTGCCTATTTTTTTTTCATAGATAGCAAGTTCTGACAAAACTAAGACTACAAAAATCTTAACTTTTTAAGCAAAAGTGGCCTCTACAGTGCATTATACCCTGATATGATACAGGATATATACTGACATGATCATAAGTTCTCCACTAATTTGAACTTTTGCTAATATACAAATCTATTTCACACTACTTCCTCTTCATTTGGAATGTTTAGAGTATTCTTCTGCAATGATTTGAAATGTGTACAGATAGATTCATATCTTTGATGAATTGGTTATAAAAATTCTCTAGAAAAATTCTCAAAAAAAGAATATGATAAATTATGCTTCTGAGTAACTGATGAAAGCTGAAAAATGAATGTAGACTATCATCATTAATTCCTTTCTGCCTTGAAATTTTCTTCTGTCTGCCCTGAATGGTGTGTTCTTAAATAATCTGCCTGTAAAAAGTTTCACAATTATATGGAAAGTCCCATACGTATGAGTCATCTTTATTTCCTCTTCCCACATTGCAGACATATTAACAAGAATCAGATTTCATTCTCTTCAGTCAGAGCAGTTAGATTCCCATGTGTACTCAAGACATGTTGGTTAAGGTGAGAGTGTTTGTGTGACTTATGCAAAGTTAATGTACCGCCTCAGTTATGGGTTAAATGCCATTTACCATAAACTCTAAAAGAATTGGACATTCCTGGGATTTTAGAGTCTGTACCATTGCATAAACTGAGTAGGCTAGATGGGATTTGAGAAGCTTTCAATTCTGAGCTTTGGTAGTTGTTAACTCGTCTTGTCATAAATGCATCCAACCTGTATTTCCATCTGCAGCGTTGTTGATTTCCTCCAGAAAACACTGAGGCACACTCAGTTCAGAGGCACAGATGACTGGGTTAAGAGCTTCCTCCAAGCATAATGCTGTATATGATTGAATGTAAACGACCAACTCTCATCATCACCCACACAGTGGAGTAGAAATAAGAATTGCCAAACGATCCTGAATTTTCTGGTTCATAAACAAATAGAAAATAACAAACCTAATATATTGAGTTTTATGTGCAGTTTGGCCATGAAACAAACTTTTCCTCCTGAAATGTTTAATGAGTAGCATCCCTCTCTCTGCACTTCCAATTTAGATTTAAACTTCCCTGTCTCAAATAATCAATTGCTTATAATAAATGGAAAAATCCTTAAAAATTTCTAAATGGTTTCTGGCATTTAATTACACAGGATTTTTGACCTGGCTAGACAGATAATGTTAAAACGGCTTCAATACTAAACAAGCCTGAACATGTGTGTGCTTGACTTTTATTAAACTCCTACTGAAGAAACAGATTAATTGGAGGCTGATTCACTGGTGAACAGGCGTTAAAGACAGAAGGACCTTCTCACATTTTGTTCTGTTATCCAGGCTTATGCCATCTCAGGTTGGCAAGGAGATCCCAACTGTAGTGTTTTGAAATATAACTGAAAGAAATTGTAGAATAACAGGTGCAAAAAAAAAATTGCAAACCACTTATAAAATGTTGATCTGATTCCTTCCTTTTTCTCCCGCCAAATGGCCACCTTTATGGACTCAGGTACTGCCCAGATAGCATTTCACATAATAGTAATATGTGGAGGCTAACTGTGGAGGCTCGCAGCTGTTGTAATTATGCCTCACACCGTTATTCCTTTTTTCTTCCTTTTAGACAATATTTAGAAGAGGATGGGTACACGCTGTGAGCCTCAAAGTACACTAAGGTGAAAATTTCCTTCTTGGCAGCTTTGCTTCTATCTGTAAAAGCTGGATTTTTACCCCCCAATATTTCCTTTGCTATTAAATGGTTAATATCCTATAAGATACGCAAGAGAAAAAAATAAAAGAAGAACTAGGGTCTAAGTATCTGGTGAGTTGGAGAAAGACCCGGTAGTGTATTTATGGAATACATTATGGTTTAAAGGGTTTTCCCATGTATTATCTTATTTCTACTATCTCTGAAATAGGTGCCACCAGATTTTTTACATCTGGGAAAATTGACTCTTAAAAAAGTTAAGAGACTTGTCTAAAGTGTCTCACAGTATAAGTTGGACAACCATGAATCCAACCCAGACCACTTGTCTCCAGGTCTGCCTGGGACTTGTCTAGGAATGTGCCCTCTGGAAAGCCCCTCAGTCCTTCTGGGTCAAACTCTTTTCCTCTGTCCAATAAAGACATCGGTGGAATGATGATCTTTCAGTTCCTTCCAGCTTCAAAAGTTATTTTGAGATGTGATTTTAAACCACGGAGTTATAGAAATAAGCAATGAATTAGTCAACAAATATCTGTTGAAACTCGATCTGTTCTAATCTTCGCGGTCACACACGGCCTGCACTCAGATCTGGTCTACATGACTTGGAGGTTCTGTGAGCTGGTTTCTTCCTGACAAAGTTCTGTTAGTATCATCGTTTTCCTCTTTTGTCTTTTTCCTAGCATCGTCGCTTTCCTCCTACTTCTGCACAAGCCATTGACATAAATGTTGGGAGGAGTGTAGGATTTTAGTGTTACATAATTAAAGTCCCAACTGTTAGAAATTCAACATTACTATGAAAATTTGGAAGGATTACATATTTCATCACAACTCAAGGAGTTTAAGGTTCAGTATAAGGAAAGGATACAGTCAATTGGTTGAAAGCAAAAGATAGTAAATTAAAGTGGTTGCTCTCTAGGTGGAGCTTGTACCTCAAGTTATTGTATTTGTAAATAGGGTAAAATTAGTTTATCTCAGAGAGACAAAAAGGAAGGATTAATTATTTGCTTGTTTATTTGTCCAGACCCTATATTTTTCCACAAAGTTTCTGAGGCAACCCATAGCATTACTTTTCTAGTTTAATTAACCCATGACATTACTTTTTGCCCTGAGACCACCTGGTAAATATTAGCTGTAGCATTAAAATATTCACTTGCCATTCACATCATCTTATCAATTCACTTCAAGTTAATAGACACATTCATGTGGTTGAAATGAACCACAAGAGACACAAGAAAATAATAAAACATTAAGTGAGGCAGTTATTTTCAGTATGTACCTTTGAAAAGAATATGATTGACTATACTCTCTGTCCCTCTCTTTTTTATATGGACTGGTTGTTCATCTCTTCTTGTTCAGGTTCTATGCTGCATAACAAATAATTAGTATGAAATACAATTGAGAGAACTACTGGGTTATTTTTTAGTCTCAATTGCTAGTAGGCTTTTGTATTCATGCTTTTCAACAGCTGATTGGAGACCTTCTAATGAAGAACGAAAGTCTAGAAACTGAATGAACTTTTTCATATCTCAACATTCCAAGCCTGGTAAAACTGTTCCACTTGCTAAATGATGTTATAAATATCAAGATTAGTTTCTTCTAAAATTACCAGTGCCAGGTGCATTCTATTTCTCATGTCATATAATATTCTGTTACCAGCATTCACAGTTTAAAAGAAGGTTTAAAGAATGTGTAGCCTGAAAAACAAGAATAAAGATATTTAAATGTGAGAGCTGGTGTTACATAACCTACATGGGAGATGCTGAAGAGCAGAATGATTATTGTTCTTTTTGGGGCTTATCTTTGTTTTGTTAGGAAGGGGTAGGATAGATGGGAATTGGAATGTATAAGTTAAAAATTAGCTATTGTTTACACCACAAGTAGATATAAAAGTTCAAATATGAAAATCAGTAGCAAAACCAATGTTATTGTATTTTGTTAGTTTAACTTCTTTATGCATAAAATCTCAGCACTCAAGATGTCCCCATAAAGTCTTTCACTAAACCTTTGTTTTAAAGTATTTGAAAGGACATCATTCCATGTGGGAATATTACATACAGCCACTGATTCAACAGTAACTGAGAACTTATGTACAAAACATTCTTTACATATTGACAAATATTTCTAAAAAATGAATTGGTATTTTTTGTTGTTGAGTGTTTCACAAGTGACCTTTACCTCTGTAGACATATGCAGTTTTCAGCTTTTTGGGTGAGACTTTCAAAATATTTTTTTAGAGTGTTCAATGTTAGCAGTGACATTTTTACAGTGATTTCAGAGCCTTGTAGTTTAGAATATTCTATTTGCTTTATTTCTAATTACTTATACCACCCTCGCTTTAAATATCGTGCAGATGTAATTGACAGTGATGATATACAATATGTATGAAATGAGCTTTTCCCTATCGGTGGTGTATGTCATGCAAGACTCCATTGCAATATTTACAGTTAAACTAAACTTTTTAGAAGGAGCAAAAATGCATTTGTTTTGCAGATTTGCTCATCATTAAATGTGAAACATTTCACATTTGTCTTTTTGAGTAATTGGCTTTTTAAAATGATAAGGTGCTCTGAACACTTGTTATGTGGATAGGTCTGACGTTGTATCCCAGAAATCCATATGCCATACAGACAGAACAGAAGAAAGATATTCACAAGCATGTCACAGATTGGACTAAAGCAAGCCAAAAACCCAAGTGCCATGGCATTAACAATAGCACCAGATTTACTGTCACGATCACAATCTGTGCTGCATCACAGACAGAAGGAGAACTTTTGATAGGTAACACCTCAGTGTTTTTTTAATCTTTTTGGCAAATTATCATTTATCATTATATTTTTGCCTGCCATATAATATTATTACAATTATATTTGAAATCAGGCTAAGTTTAATAGGCCCCAACAAAAGGACTGGCTTATTAGCCAGACCATGTAGGATTTTTTTTTAAAAGAGAGAGAGAAACAGAGATTCTGCAGTTTTATTGCAGATCAATCTAAAGTTGGAAAAATTAGAGAACAGCTAAGGTACTAGTGAGGATTTTAGTCTCTTTTGAGTCCACAAAAGCAAATGACTTAATGACATGAGGAAACAAAAGAATTATCCCTCTTGAGAGTTTGGAAACTCTGAAGTTGCCAAAATAAGTGGTTTCCCAGGATATAAACTCACAGTAAATCTTATTTTCTCAATTGGGGATATTTCATCCGATCCTTCCTGGTATGTGTGTATTTCCTCAGGATGCAGATATGAAGAGACCATAATTCACAGGATGCCCCAATAAGTACTAAAAAAAGATGTGCAAAATCACAGCTTGAGGCAGAGCCTCATGTTGGGCTGATTGAGGGAAAAAATCTAAAACACTGCATCTTACTTTCTGGCATCAAATTGAGAAACACCAGTCGATTGTTTTTCATAATTGAAGGCCACTTTGGGACCTCACTGAAAAATAATGTTTTCACCTATCTTTTAGCTGTCTAAATCACCTGGCTAAGAGAGATTTCTGGAAGACAGCATCAACCAGTACTTTTTTCCTTGTTAAAAAAAAAAAAATACAGCCTAAAGTTGTCCAGTTTTATTGGCATAAGTAAAAATATTAACAAACATACAAAATGAGCCTCATGAAAAACCTAAGTGTATTTAATTAGCAAGATGCTAAGATATTCAAGTATAGCTATATGGAAAGCAAAAGAATATCAATCCAAAATTAATTTGAAAATAAGATGACTGTAATGAGATTTTGATAACTAAAGTAAATGTATATTCTAAAGTAAGTAAATAAATATAGCTTAAACCTTACTTGAACCATATTTTTCCACCATAATTTTGTTCCTTTTTTGTTCCTTAGTCTTGATACCAATAAGACTGTGTGATTTCTAGTCTTATGTCAATTAGGAGACCCGAGCATTCATTTTCTCTCAACATTCCACGTGCCAATATCCTTCTTCCTTAAAGTTCTGAAGATTATTTACTGTTGACCATTTCCAGTTCACATATCTCATTTTCATGGGGCTTTAGCATATTTCTTCTAATTTTTAAACTCTGTCAACTCAATTTTAACTTACTAATCATTGTCCCAGAGGTAGATTAAGTATTGAGGGTGACAAAGAAATGCATAATAGTTACTGCTTCCAAAAAATGTATGGTGTTACTAGGGAGAAAACAAGAAACAAAAAGAAAACCATCCAAGATAAACTAAAACAAATTGCTTAAGCTGTTTTTTGTTGTTGTTGTTTTTAAGTGCAATGCATAATGATAGGAAAGGGGTGCTCAAAAATGGAAGTAATTAAAAAGTGAGATACCAAAACAGACCAGAAAAATTAAGGCATGAGTTTTAGGAGATGTGAAGGGAAGAGTGTGTTTGTGTGTATGTAACTTCAAATGCAGTTTTAATCAACTTTAAAAAAAAAAAATTGTTCCATGAAATCAATCATGTAATTCATTGAATTCTACTGTAAGTGTCTGAAGCTGATCAAAACGGGGCTTAACATTTTCTCCAGGGAGGTAAACAACCACCCATACAAGATACTCCGTTGGATGATGCACAAAAAGGATCATGTAATTGATGTGTAGTGACACTGAATAGGAAGTTTGGGGGGAAAAAAATCCAAACAGGCAGGAATATACTACTCAAGTGTTATTCAGGTGAGAGGATATTGAAATATCTCTCATTTAAATTGAGAAACCTGTAATATTTGTTTTGATTTGTTTCATTTGTTTGCCTTATGTTTTGATATGAAATATGATGCAGCTATGATATGAAAAAGGTTTTAAAGAGGAAGGAGTCCAGATCCAGCATGGTGGCAACACTTGCATGAATATATAGGGCCTGGAATTTACTGATGCTTCTGAGTATCAAAGGGGCATCACAGAGGAATCATTGTGAAGAGTCATATATTGGGAACAGAGGAGATGGAACAAACAAAAATGACAGAGTCATAGAGCAAGAATGATGAAGAGCATGATGTGGCACTGGCAGAATTATTTCAAAGAAGTTGAAATTTTTCAAGGAAGAACATTTTATTGAAGAAGTAGAATTGCATTTTCAACCTAAGACATGTTTAGAGTATGAATTAGTATGTTGACAAATGAAGTAGGAATCAAATTATAGACTGAAAATTTTGATGTACATCACTTAAGTTAATCTAATAGAAAAACTGATGTCATTTTCAGGGCCGTGCTTGTCACCTAAAGCTTGTAATTTAAAAATAAAAGGTTGGTACTGCATATGCATCTTCTGTTAGATTTTTAAGTTTATCAATATTTCATTTAATCGGTCTTTGTTCAATTTAAATAAAATGTAAACTACTAAGTCATGACTGATTTATTCATTCATCAGGAAATACTTATGAGTTCCTTTACCACCTGCTAGGAACAAACGCAAAATAGTTCTTGGAGAAGTTTTAGCACAAAGCAACCAAAGGAAGATGAATGCCTCACTGAGCAACAGAATTAATGAAAATGAATGAAATGACTTGAGCTTACAAAATAAGGAAAGATAAATAAGGAGTCTCATGATCACGCTCTTAAAATAAATGAAAGCTATTATTACTTAGGTAGTAGAAAGAGTATAAGTCTTAAAATAGAGACAGATTCTGTGAGGATACCTGGTACGCAGTTTCTCAGTGTTACCTGAGATGAGACAGATTATCAAAATGTTTAATATCTACTTGAAAAGTTTTTCAGTTAACTTTTTTCTCTTTACAATGATTCCAATTTATGAAAATAACTTCTGAGAAATCAAGGTAAATTTTAAATAACAGAGTTACCCACAGTCCTATACCATGAAATATAAACAAATAAACCCTTTCAATAAATTTTATATCAACAATGTGGGATGTGTGAGTGTGTTGTAATAAATTTGATATTGTAAAGTAGCACATCCTACAGCAAAAAGAAATACATTAAAAAAATGCTTATCAGTCTAGCTCTGATGAAATATTTTAAAAAGATCTTTGATACCCTAGAGGTAATTGTTCATCATAAAAATTTTTTAAAGGCAAAATGATAAATTAGAACCTCTCTTCCCTCTAACTTAGTACTCAATTCACCTTTAAGTGGTAAATACTATTACAAGTTTCTTGGGCATACTAAATATTTTTGCATATGTTTGTGTGTTTTTGTGAGTGGGTGCATGCACTGCATTTAAATATATATTTTGCTTTTACATAAATGAAATATACTGTTGTGAAATCTATTTTAATTTAACTATATAGAGTATTTCCATCTCAGTACAAGATATCTATCTCATTGTGTTTCAGATTTTTGTTAATCTCAACTGAGAATTTATTTTTATTAGCTAATCATCTCATTTTAATTTATCACACCATTATTTTTTATCATTTGCAGATATATTTACCTTAGCCCTGTTTTATAGTCTTGTAATTTACTTTTAAAAATTCTGTGTGTTTTTGTTTCCTTCATCAAATTTTATTATTTTATTATTCCCCCCTTAAGGAAATTAGTTATTTTTGCATTTATCCTTTTAAATCCATTTCTTGCTTTATCAGCTTAAGCAGAATTTACTGATGCCTTTTATGAAAAATGAGAAATGTGTTCCTCTTACCATCTTGTAAACCACCGATAGGCTCATTAGTATATTTTTATATTGTCAGGTTTATATTTGAATTTTTAGCTTAAGGATTCTCCCTCATTTAATACCACAACTTCTTCACTTGAAAATATTTTCTTTGAGCTGTTTTGCTTGTTGCTTTTGGTTGCTTGGAAACATATATATTATGAGACAAATACTACCCAAGAAAGTAATTTGGTGTCTTTATGCATGAACATAATCTTGGGTAGGTGCAATATACTTGGGTCCTAGTTTTATTTCTACCAGGACTCAGTAGGCTTTCTCCACTGTCTTCTGTATTTGAATGTTGATACGGGAAAGACTAAGGCAAACCTGTTTTTAGCCATAACAAGAGACTTCCTGTTTCTGCCTAGATGTCCATTAGACTTTTTTTCCATCCACAAAGCCTAGTAATTCTACAAGGACATGTCTTACTATTTAATTTCTGTGGCAGATTTTCCTGAAACACTGTAGATTTTATCTACTCATAAATTCTGGTTTCTCTCCATTTCAGTGAACTTTTCTTTTGCCATATCATTGAATATTTTTCTGTTGTATTTGGTTTAAATTTTCCTTTTCAGGTAGACCAATGATAAGGATATTATATTTCCTTTGATGTTTTCCATATCTATTGTCTTCCATACAATGATTACATCTCAATAAATTTCCTTTTTATTATTTTGATCACATCTCCACAGGTTTTGTAATTTAATGTTCAATTTTAAAGAGTTTGTAGTTTTAGTTTAAATGTCCTTTTTTACCCAAATATTATTTAGAAGAGTGTTCTCTGTTTATGCATTTATTTCCAAGGGAATAGATTCTTTTCAGCTTTTTTTTTTTTTTTGCTTTTAATTTCTATTCAAGGATATTGTGGTCAAGAGGTGTGAATGGAGAATATATGAGATTTCACAGTTTTAATCTATGGTCAATATTTGCAAATTTTCCAAACATCTATTTTTTGTTATGATATGTGTTGATAATTGTGTGTATATCAATGTGTTCTTCAAATCCTCATATTTCTCATGTTTGTAAATCTAATATATAAGGGATTTTCTAATTTATCTCTGTATTTCTGACCATTTTTGCTTTATGCATTTTAAGCCAGGTAATCAGATTATTCTGTCTTCTCAGTTGAAATGCATTTGAGCAAGATGGATACCCATCTTTATCCCTTTTGTATCACTTACTGTAATACTAGGTCCTGTGACATGTGAACCCCAGATTATCAGAGTCTTAATATAGTTTCTCCCTCCCTCTCCCTCCCACTCTCCCTTGCTCCCTTCCTCCCCCTTTCCCTCCCTTCTTTCATTCCCCTCACTCCCTCCTTCCCTCCCTTCCTTCCCTGGTAACCTTTAATATACTTTCCATATTTCTTGATTCTACCACAATCCATTGTTTATGTTCCTTTAAGGCAATAAATTGCATGGTTATTTAGGAACTGAGGATCCTTCCATCTTATGGTTCCACTTTCCTCTATGTCTTCAGAACCCCCTTCATTCATTTAATAAGTGAGAAAGGGGATGAAGAATTGCATAAAAGAAAGTGAAAGGCCCAGGCCTGCAAGTGGTGGGTTTACTGTCCATTTTCTACTAGATATAAGGGAGGCTTGGGGATGTGAACTAGCCATGTTCCTAAGAGTGGGAGGAAAATTATATTAGTGAACAAATAGAATTGTATGGCCCATAATTTAGTGTTTATCCTCTTAACTTCTTTTGTTTTCCTGATATTGAAGATGCTATGTGTTCTTGATAACATTCGATGGATATAACTTAGCATCCTTTATTTTGTCTCATCATCCCCTTAGTGAATAATAATAGATTCATCTCTTGTGAATAGTACATTGATAGATTTCTTGTTTTTAATCTAACCTCATTAGCTCTATTCATTGATAGGGAAATATATTCCATATTTTTAAGGTGAATGCTTGATCTTAGATTTTTGTGCTTTATTTTTTTTCCTTGAGGATAATATCTTTTTCTTCCCTTTTTTTTCTCTTTAATGAACTGAATGATTTTTACTTGTTTATCTTCATCTTTTCTTGGTTTGGAAATTAAAGTTCTATTTTTAATTGTTGTTAATGCTACATTTTAACCTTGCTATTTATATGTTTTATTTAGTTATTCTGTATTTTAATTATCGATTGAATAAGTTAAGACCTTTAACATACCTCCCTCCTCCCTATGCAAAAGAGAAAATATATAATCCAGGTTTCCCTTCATAGAGTTCTTTTTTGTTGCTTTCATGGGAATATAACAAGAGAATAAGATTAATGCTTGTTCTTGGTTTATGTTCTTGACTCAATCCTTCAAGTATTCTCTCTAATAACTTCTATCTCATTGCTCTTTTTCATTTCATTTGTTTTCCTTAAGCCTATTCTCCATGTCAGTAATACTATGTTCACCAAACCTGTTCTACTTCTTGCTGCTTTAATGTGGTTTTAATTTCTATAAAGACTTTTATTGTAACATCTACTTCCTCTTTTGCCTCTACAAACTTTTGACCTTGCAAAATGATAACTTTGCTAATTTATCATTTTTTGACCATCAGCCTTATTCTTCTATCCTTTTAACAATAGATATAAGTTAATGTATTTTTCCTTGAGGGTGTAGAATGTTATATATCTAATATTTTCTCCAGTTTCCTGGGATAATTTTTCTTCTGAGGTGGAGTTTTTATCTGACTCAATTATTTTTCATCATTTTTTCTTAATTCATTTCTGACGGAGTGGGAGCATGGATTGCAGTGTATATGCACTAGTTCCATAAAATATGCTTTCTATTTATTAGTCGTAGTTTAGTAATAGTTCAATTCAAACCCAAAAGTATATAATCTGAAGAAAGCTGAAAATTTTGTCTTGGGCAACCTCTTGCTGATTTTCTCAGTCTCTCTCTCTCTCACACACACACACAGACATATGCACACTCTTCTCATTTTTAATCCATTTACTGAATTTGTGCACTTTCTTATTTCTAGACTTTTACTCCTATTTCTTCTACTGAGAACTCTGGGCAGGACTATTAAAGTCCCTTCTAGCTTTAGGCTACATGTATATACATCTACTACTATTTTTAGGAACATATTATTATCTCTTAGGAATTACATAATCTCATCTAAAAGTTGATTTTTTTAGAACTTTTTCCTTCAATTATATTAATAGTTCTCAGATAATTTTTGCCAAGGATAATTTCAAGTGGATTTAGAAGTCTGCAAACATTGCATATCTTCTCAAAATAAGTCATTATTTTATATAAGTTTAAATGCCCCTATTATGAAAATAATTCTAAAAAAAGAAAAAAATGGTCTCTTTAAACATAGAGAGCATTTGAAGCATTTGATTAGAATTTTTATATATCTAAATCAATGATCTGTTAATTTACCTAAGTTTATAAACAGAAGGACTTGTTCACTATAATGATGAAATAATATTTCTGCCCTTCAGGAAAAAAAAATCTTTATGCTGATGGGAAGAAATAGTGGTGACTTGAATAAATTCCCTTCATAATTTTGAAATTTGTTTTCAGCTTGGACTAAGAGGAAGATAAGTTATTTTCTTTAAATCTTTATTTGAATTATGTATCTTACATGTATTGCCTATAATACAAAATTCTCTGTTAATGGCATTGTTTGAATGTGAGCATTTGATATAAAAGGCACTTATCTCTGACACTTTCATCTTTTCAGAATAAAGTAAAAGATTTATTGCTTGGTTACCTAACCTATAAAGGTGCCACCACCACCCCACCGTCTAGAAATAGCTTACTCTAAAGCAACTTTAGCTTCAGAAAGAAGCTAGCCTATATAAAATATGTTCTTCGAAGATACAGGCCTAGCACACTGACATATACATCACGTACCCACACCTACCAATGGAAAACAACAACAACAACAACAACCTCATTAAATTTAATGAGGCAAATGGTGCTATTTTTGATGGGACACTAATGAGAGTCTTTTTTTTATAACCAAATAGAATCTTATTAATTTATGTCAGAAACACAAGTGGAGACACAGTCATATTAGAAGTGTTAATTCCACAAGGGAGTATCTTCAATGGTGCTTTAACGAAGCTTAGCCACTTATTCAACCAAACTTATGGAGCTTCATGTCATGATTTAAGGTGATTCTTATATCACAGTGCAAGCTTCTTGAAGACAGGAATTATGATTATCTACCTATATAGTCTATAAATAGAGAATCATGCCTTAGACATTAAAGGATCATCCTTCCTTGCTCTGTTCTAGTTCAAAAAATTCACTTTATTTCATATTCACAGTTTTATGTTTAAAATCTAAATGAAATTTGTTATATTTATTTTTTAACCCAGCCAATAATCATTCTGAAACCAATGTTGATACCCATCACCTTAAAAAAATAATGTATAAAAAAGAAAGTTAATAGAATTTTAATTTAAAAGCACCATACAAAGTTATGATTTAAAATGAAAGTAATGGTGAATTTGCTTTAGAAATGGAAAAATCTTTATAACATGAGAAGCTTCTACTTCAGTATTTGTTTTTGTAATCCTGAAGATTCATGTGATATTTTATAAATATCAGTGTATACACATGCACAAATATAGTCACAATTTCATTTTTGGGACTAATGTAAAAATATTTGTTTCATATATTCATTGATCAAAAGCAATCTATGTGATTGCCTATTAAAATATATTCTATGTCGGCATTTTCTAATAAAGGGAATACTGATATTTCATCCTGCAGTGTTAAAAAATGTGAAAAAAGTTATTATTCAATAAATATTTAATTGAGCACCGATTTTTGTGAAACATTGATATATGTACACACCAAGTATTAGGCTTGGTGCTGATGATAACAGCAGTTAATAAACGAAAACAGTCCCACTGACATGGAATTTTTAGCCAAGTTCGGTGAGGTTGGCAATAGGAAAAAATATAAAGTAAAATATATTGCCAATTACATGTTGATATGGCTATAAAAAAGATTAAAACAGAGAACAGAGATTAGAAATTTAAATACGATGGCTAAACAAGGCCTCACAAAGGTGACATTTGGGTGAAATCTGAAGGAGCTAGAGTTTATTAAGGTTAAGGTTCGACTTTGATGATGCCAATGATGTATATGATCATGATAGCTTCATTCACAGAAATAATTAAAATGACAATATAATAGGAAAATTTTAGAATTATATCTTTTAAACATCATGATTCATAGTCTTTCATTCTGTATTTATTAAATTTAATAAAAATGCTTGCCTAAAAACAATTATCCAGGGAATTTATTAATTGTGTGACAATAGATAAATGAATCAATTTATTTTCTATCAAAAAAGAAAACTTCACAATACCATACATGGGCTTTGTGTCTTTCTCGATTATAGTTATCACATTGATTAATAGCTGTTTATATGTTTACCTGCTATTAGTCTATAGATTTCTTGAATGTTCGGACCCAATGTATTTAACTTTTCATCTTTGCTCAAAAGTGGAGTTATGCTTGGCACTCATTTACTTTAAATATTAAAAAGTTTGATTTACTTATTCATTTAACAAATGTTCATTGAGATACTACTATTTTAAGAACTGGATATATATGGGAAACTAAGAAAAAATTCCTGAACTCATAGCGTTTACATGCCAGATAAAATAGTCAATCACAAAATAAACAAAAAGTACATAATATATGAATGAAAATATATTGTAAGAAAAATAAGGTAGGGAAAGGAGATAGAGTGATAAGGGGTAAAGAGAGAATATACTCTTTTAGAAATCATGGTCAGGGAAGACCTCTCTGAGGAGGTACTATTTAAGCAGAAATATGAATGAAGGGAAGGATTTAAGTAAAGAACACCCTGAAAGAGGAAACAGAAGTTCAAAGACTCAACAGTTAGAAGGCTAATATGGCTAGATCAGAGCAAGGAGACAAAGCATAGAAGGATAGGCCGTCAACAAGATTGACAGTGTTCAGTTCCTATAAATCTTGAAGACTGTGTCAGAGCATTTCAATTTTCACCATTGGATTTTTTAAAAAAATCATTATAAATTTTATTTGTTGAGAAGTCTTAGATTATAGAAAAGTTACAACAAAACTATGGGGGATTACCGTATTATCTCAATTAACCTATATACCCTTACCCACACGCATATGCATGTCCCCTTATTATTCACATCTTACATTAGTGAGGTACATTGGTTACAATTGGCAAACCAAATTGAAGTATTGTTCAAGGTCTATAGTACATGGTTTATGCTTTGATCTGTACAGGTTTATAGGCTTTGACAAATGTATAATATCATGTATCCATCATTGCAGTAACAAACAGAACAATTCCAAAACCCTAAAAATACCCTATTTTCTACCTATTCATCCTTCCCTCTTCCTTCTGAACCTCTGCTGACCACTATTTTTATTTCAATGTTAGAAGTTCTTCTGTTACCACATAATAATACCTACTATAACAATAAATCTACACTGGTCCATGGTTACTGTCCTTTCCCCTTATATCTGTTCATTACTCAATTTTGAGAAACTTGGGATGAAGTCTGTCCTGACTGCTTCAGATTGAGAGAGGGCATAGATACTATGGGACAGAGAGAAGGAAGTGTTTTGCTTGCAGTTATAGATTCTCTCTGATTTTTGGAATAGGGCTTGTCATCATTTTGTTGATTATCCTGGGCAATTCTGAAGAACTGGAGAGTAGGTTTTGATTATAACTCTGCTGGAATTCAGGGTTCAACCTGCATAGGAAAAGTCCAAAGATTTGGGTCCCTGAGACATGTATTTAATGGGTATAGTAATAATTACAGGTTCAAATAAGAGGGGTAGAAGAATCACAAGTAGGGAATTTATAAATGAGTCTATCCCTGTTATATTGGGGAAATAGAATAACATCTATTACTAAAAAGGGTCTTGGTTTCATGAGACTGTGTGCCTTGCTTGTAGTGTTCAGATGTCTCCAGAGCCCTCAAGAGCACTTTGTTTGAGATTTTGTTTACAGTATTAGTTAATGAAATCTTTCTGAGACCTGCATAAGCATAACCTCCAGAATGACCACCCAACTCACTTTGAAATTTCTTAGCCATAAAAATTCTTTTTTTATTTAATGCTTCCTTGTTTGGCCAATGTCTATTTCCACATGCATCAGTGGTCAGGACTTGGTAGTAATCCCTCAGTGCCAGGGAGACTTATCCCCAGCAGTCATGTCCCATGTTGGGGCATAGAATGTCTAGAATAGAAAAGTGACATGACATTTTTAATATTTTTGACAGATGATTCTGTCAGCTCTGTAATGAACTGATTGTAGAAAGTTAAAAAAGGAAGAGAGGAGACTAGTCAGAAGACTATTTGTCATGTAGATGACAGAAGTTCTTATATTGGTCTAGAGGGATGATAGCAAAGGATAGAAGTAATAGAAATGGATAAACTATGATATTACAAAGGGAAACTCTTGGAAATATATTTTTGGACTTTTCACACACATGGTTTCAAATAACTGTATTTATACAGAAAATGGTGATATTTGAATTTTATCACAGAGTATTTGGCAGTTTTTAGATACCAAAACAAAATATTAATCAGACTCAACCTCTAATAATGATTAAGGAGAATGAGTCCTATCTTTCATATATTTCTTCAATTAATCTTGAAATTAATTTTACTTAGTATAGCATTAACTGATAATTTATTATTATTTATTAAAATTGACACCATTTTTGGGGGGTGTCTCTAAGATTTTTTTGTCTCTAGTGTTCAGCTGTTTTTCTTTGATATAACAAGAGTGGTTTTCTTTGTATTTATACTGCTTGGGGTTTGTGGTGATTCTTGAATCTGTGGTTTGATGTATTTCAGCATCTTTGGAAAATTCTCAACCATTAGCATTAAATTCTGCTTCTTCATATTCTCCCTCACCTCTCTTTCTGGGTCTATAATTATATATAAGGTAGACTTTTTCTTGGATCTTATGCTTTTTTCACTATATTCCATTCTTTTGTTTTTCTGTGCTTCATCATGTTTATTGTTTTCTGACATAACAGTTCATTTTTCTCTCTGTGTTCAATCTGCATTAAAATCTATCTTAACTTTAGCATTATATTTTAGCATTATACTACATTATAGCATTATACTACATTATACTACATTATACTACATTTAGCATTATACTACAGTTTCCATTTCATCCTTTTTATGGTCTCCAGTTATCTGCCAAAACTTCAGACTTGTCATTTATTTTTATATATTAATCCTTGTCTACTAACTATATCATCTATATTTCTTGCTGTCCATTTCAATCATCTTTCCCTCTTTATTGTCTGTCATTTATTTCCTATTCCCAAACCTATTTTTCTTTTCATCAAGTGCAGAACATTATGTATGAAATATTGTAGAGATAATTTGAGATTCTAGATGATGATATTTTATTCCAGAAGTAATTTATGTATGTAAGTATATATGTATGTATGTATGTATGTATGTTTCTGGCAGGCATATTAGACTAGAAGCAGATCACTTTAATCCAAGTAGGTATTAAGTTAATTCAGTACTGGGTTATTGTATTTATGAGAGCTTGTCTATTTCTGGTTCACTCTTACGCCTTGGTTGTCATGCTTCAGTGTTGCAATTGAAAGCCATTTTGACTCTGTGATGGCAGATCGAAATTTCATTTTTACCTTCCAAACCCTGTGAACCCACCATCAACTCTGATAAGCTTCTCAGTCTATCAGTCACAACTTGTAATTTCAGAATGCCTCAAGGGAAGAAACAAGATCAAATCCTGGCCTCACCTCTTTGGGCTTATCTTCAATATCTTGTCCACACATCTTCTGCCCCCCTTTAGCTCTTCAATGACTTCAAATAAAAGTGTTGTATATGTGGGGACAAAGGGAGTTCTCTGGCAGGAGGTTGATCTATAGCTAGTCAGTTATCACCTGAAATGTTTACTTGAATGAAAAACATATTAGTAGAATTCAAATTTTAAGAGCAGAATATATAGCCTTTTAATTTTGTTTATAGGAAAACAATAAATAAGTAAATAATTTAATAAAGATTAGAAAGCTTAAGGTTACAAAAAATCAAAATAACTCCAAAGAAAGTGAACTGTATTAGTCAGCCAAAGGAGTGCTGAAGCAAAATACCAGAAACATGTTGGTTTTTATAAAAAGCATTTATTTGGGGTAAAAGCTTGCAGTCACAGGACATAAGAGTCAGTTACTTTCTTCACCAAAGTCTCTTGCCATGGGTTGGAGCAAGATGGCTGCGGGTCTTTTGAGGGTTCAGCCTTCCTCTTCATCCTAAAGCTCCATGGTCCCAGCTTATTCCAGTCTCAGCTATAGGTTAGCATAAGACTGGTCTCTTCCCCCAGGGCCCATTTCTTTCTGAGATTTCTCAGATGTTCAGGGCTCTGGTATCTAGCTGCAAACTATCAGGCAAACAGTTTGACTCTCTCTCCAGGGTTCCAAAACTAAACTCTCTGTGTTCTCCTTCTCCATGTATTTACCTTCCCTGTCTTTGATTGAGCATCTGTTTATATAGGCACAAAGGAGGGTGCAGGGGCAAGGACTCAAACTGAGTTGCTCTAATGATGTTGTCCAATAAAAGCCCTAAATTTGATTTAATAAAGTAAAAGTGAAACCGCTGGATCTAATATAATCTAATATGCCCAGAGGAACAGACCAATTTACAAACACAATCCAAAATCTATTTTTGGAATTCATAAACAATACCAAACTGCCACATGGACTAAAGAATTTAATAAAGAAAAAACAGAAAAATATGATGGAGGAAAGGACAGAAGAAGCAGATTTTGTCAACTACAACAAAAACTGGTCCATTAAAAAATAAAGTATTTGCTAAAACTTGACAATTTTAACCAAAAGAAATAGGAAAAAATGATACAAATAAATTACTTTCAAGAGATTTTGCATAAAACTTGATTAATAACTCAGAAAGTCTAGATGAGAGGTTATTTTTAGGAAAATTTTAATCTACAAAGTTAACCCAAGAAATAAAAATAGAAACAGAAAAATTATCATAGAAGAATTTGCAAAGGTTATCAAAGATCTATACCTGAAAAAGTATCAGAAACAAATGTTTTTTTATACAGAAGTTGAACCCAAGCTTCAAGAAAAAGGTAATCCCATTTCATATAACATTTTCACAGAAAACATGGAAAGTTTCCACATTCATTTTATGAATCTGGAAACAAAACAGAACAAGGATAGCATGGTAAAGGAAACTAACTGCAGACCAATTTTTGATGAATACAATGGTAAGATCTCTAAATATAATATTAATAATTAAATCTTATTGAATAAATGAAATTCTTATCCCAGGAATGCCAGTGTCTCTAACATTAAGCTATCTGTGTAACATCTTTTGCTATAACAAATAAAAAAAGAAAAATCTATGATCACTTCATTAGATGTTTAATAAGATGCTTTTGATAAAATTCAATATCTGATAAAAGCTAGTGTACCAGCAATAGAAATAAATTTCTTTAGAAAAAAGACTTACAAATGAAATATAAAATTTCAAAGCTCCATGTGACTAAAGACAATATGAACAGTGCAAAAAAATAGGCAGATAGAAAAAATATATATTCGCAAAAAAGATAAATGAAACGTATAGAAAGTACTTCCAATATGAATAAGAAATGGACAAATATGCCAATAGATTGCTGGAGAAAGTTATGAAAAAGCAAATCATTAAAATTTGCTAATTTATGGAAAAAGGTTTAGCTTTACTAAAGAAGGGATTGCAGCTTTAAATGTGACACCATTTTTACCTATCAGATTAGTAAATATTCAAAAGATTAATAATGTCCAGAGCTAAGCAATCTTATTTATCATTAGTGTAATTGCAATTTTAGAGGAGATTATGGAAGCATTTGTTAAAATTAAATATCTATTAACTTTGATCCTGCTCTTCTATCATATACTTGCACTTGTGTAAATAGCTATATTCAAGATCTTGGTTGTAACAGTTGCCTTTTGTAATAGAGAATAAATTTTAAAAAGATCTATTTATGGGAAGGTAGTAAATAAATTGACACATTTATTGTAAGGAAAAATTAAACAGAGATGAAAAAGAATAGTATGCAAATATAGGATTCACTGTATATCTTTTGTTACTATGTAAAGAAATGACAGTGCTTGAGGGCACACAGGAAATGACTAGAGTGAGAAAAAAAAATTAGACCCAGGATGAAGCATTTAAATATTGTTCAAAGGAATGGCAAAGACAGAGAAGGTTAAGGAAGTAAGAGAACAGACACAATGGAAATAATAGAGAGAGGTCATATATCACTTACTGTAAAGAAATTTTTTTTGAAAAAAAAGGATTCTTAATTGAGTAACTGAATAAATTTTGTTCAAAATCCCTCATTTCCTTGGGGGACAGGAGAATGAACGAAACAACAAAACAAACAAAAATACTTGCAAATTTCTAACTCAATTCTTAGATGTCATCTCTTTGTATATCCACCTTCCAAGATATCTTAGCTTCATGTCCAGCAAAGGGAAGATCTCTAATTTCTGTCCCTTTTGTTCATTCATTCAGTAAATACTTACTGAATGCTGTGTACAAACTCTATTCAAGATTCTGGGAACACACCAATGAATAAAGAAGGAAAAAGTCTGCCCTCAGAGAGTTCACATTCTAGGGAGAGTCTCAGCTCTGTTGTGGTTAGTCTGGTCTTCTCCTCTGGTCTGCTCCTCTGGCTTCTGGTATTCTGGTAAACCTGAAGGGTGTGGTTGTTGCTTGCTTTGTTTTGTTTCCTGGATGGCTTCAGTCTGCCCCCACTGCTAGAGTTTGTGAACGCTCCTGTTTGCTTTCATTCTGAGGTCTTTTCTTTTTTCACTTCCTTCTCTTGCTCTCAGCTCTCTGCTGCATTGTTGGAGCTCCCAGCAAGTCTGCATCTACTTTCTGGGCACAGGGATGCAGGGCAACTCCTGTGCAGACTGTGGAGACCAACCCCCTTACAAAAACTGCCCTGTGCCCTTGCCGCCCTGCCGGTCACCTCCCATTCACCAACCACCACCACCACGCTGGAAGCCAGCACCAGGCACATGGTTTTCCTTTATTATACCTTCTCACCTTTAACCCCTCCTTAGACAGGGGACAGGGGCATTAATTTCCTTCTCAGGGTCCCCAGGAGGCATTTTTTTCTCTAAATCCGTAAAATCTCCATGTCTGAGGTGTTCCTTTCATGGCCTCGGTTTGTTTAAAGTTGCTGTGGTGGTTTTGCCCTTTGTAATAGTCTTGGTGTGGTTTGTGATTAAACTCTGTAATTCAGATCAGCAAGGATTTGTTCTTGATATGCAAAGAGGATCTTTGCAGTTTAGAAAACACTTTTCTCTGTTAACAATGCTTAGTATTCAAGACCTCCATCTTGTTGTTGGTTAAAAATTATAGGATTTGTCCTCAAATCTAAATAATTACCTCAAACAAGAGAGTACCTATCTTTTTTTCACGTAGCAGTAAACCCCGTGGCTCAGCCTTAATCGCACAGAGTATAGATTAGGGAACTGACTTATTAATGAGAAGACTTCAGATTATTTTCTTAATTTTATCAGTCGCATTAGAAGACCTCCATACAAAAGTCTAAAATTTCATTTTATGCTTCATACAGAATAATTTAAAAGTTCTTGAATGGCTTTCGTGCTGTCTTCCTTAACCATAATTTGGGCGATATATTGCTATTGATTAATAGGTACTAACAGAAAGCAAACTTACAATAAAATTAAGCAAGAGTTAATTAAGGGAAAAAAATCAAGAGTCAAATAAGGAACGACTATTTGCAATCACACAAGACTAGAATGTTCTTCTAGAGCTGTCTGAAACCAATTTTTTATCTAAAGTACGAGTCAAGTACTACCCTACATACTTTGCGATTATTATTTTAAGTATCTACTCGGAATCTCATTTAGGGAAAAATTAAGACATTCATATTTAGGCCTTTCCTTGAATTTAGTATCAACTGTAATGTTAAAGAATATTTAATACCTCAATAATGTTTTCTCAATGAATAGTTTGGCATTATAGATAATCGTCACATCTGACTTCTCAGTACTAGCTAAGGCGTCAGCTGTCAATTATAGAGACTGGCTCAAATCAAAAGATGAAATATAGAACCCATAATTCCAAAACAGAAATTAAATTCTTAGCAATTTTACTTCATTGTCTGAGGTCTTTCTTTTTGTGTACTTTACCTGTGGTGATATAAGGTATAAGCAATTTTAAATTCTGCATTTGTACTCAAAGGTATAAGCTCTAATTTTGTTAGAAACGGTCAAATCATAAGGCACACTAAACCCATGATCCAAAAATTGTAGAATGACGTATATCTATATGATAGAAGATTACATTATTTACGAAGAATTCACACTAATTTAGGGAATAGAGTTTTCAGGAAAGGTAATGATCTGGATGTAGAATTAAAGTATTGTGCTTCTACTGATAAGATAAAATTCTATCTACCATGACCTTGAGGGCTCAAAACTCAGAAACTCAGTCCAATAGAGATAATAAAGTTTGGGTATTGATAATTCTATTTTCAATTTCTACTATCAGAAAATGTTCATGGTTTTTTACTGGATTACTGGTCACACTTGTATTATCTTACAGTCATTTGTAGGAACCCATAGTACTCATAGAAATCCTTGCTGCAGGTCAGATTATAGGAAGAGGGGAACAAGTGGTAATGAATTCCTTGGTGGTATCAGGACAGAGATGGCTGGTTTTATGCTAAACTGTATGGAAAACAAAAGAATTCCCCCATCTACTTGCTCTTCCTTTGAAGTCATATTTTCTCTTTTGTTTTCAAATGTATAATACTCTTAAGTTTCTTTCCATTCATCTATCAAAATTCTGTTTCAGATACTGGGGATAGGTATGCCTATTTGTATAAAACTGTAAAAGTTTAGGAAGAGATATAACTGAAATCTTTTCATAGTGAGAGACATTGTTTCTGAAGATAAAATCTTAACATTTGCAAATTTTTAATTCTTCTGAAATTAATGTAAAACTAATGTACAATCCTATCAAAATCCCCATGACATTTTATGGTAAATAGAAGAAATGTTTAAAGTTCATTTGAAAGAATTAGAGTCGAGAATAGTTTTTAAAAAACACTCAAAATGGAGTAACAAGGAGGAAGCATGCCCTAAGAGATATAGGGAAAAATAGAGAAAATAGCAATCAAGAGAGATCGTAAAACTGCATAGATATTCCACAAAAAAGACAATGTCATCTAGATGATAGCAAGGAAATCACAAACTAGTAGTGAGAGGGAAGATTAATCAATAAATGGTGCTAAAAAGCAGTTTAATTATTTGGAAAAACTTAGAAACAGTAAATTCTCACCTACACATAAAACTAAACAAATCCAAGAAGAATTAAGGATGCAAATTAGACAATCAAATCATAAATATACTGGAAAATATGAGTCAAAAACAAATACCTGAACTAATCTGTGTTCATCTGTGTTCCTTTCTGAACACTAGAGGAACAACTGAGTTAGAAGTGGGAATTAGATGAGATCAAAGTGTCTGAAAAAGACACAGGATTAATTTTTCTATACCTTGGTAAGATTCCCTTTTCCATTCTTTCATTTATAGGAATTTAAAATAAAGTAGTTAAAAATGAAAAAAAAATACTTGAGTTTAATCATTAAACTATAAATTGGAAAATTGCAAAGGAGCAAATATTAAATTTACCATCCAAAAATTAACACCTTTAATTACTGAAATTTCATTAAAAATACTATTCAAGCAATTAATTGGGAAAATATTTGTAGTAATGATGACTAATGCTTAATAGTTACTAAAACCCTCTTTAAAGTAATTCTTAAACATATTATAATTGAGAAATGTAAGGGAATGCTAACAACCATTTCCGAGAAGATAAAAAATAAAAATGGCTAATTATAAAAGAAATGCAAATTTAACAAAAATATGTCTCCCACCAAATTTACAAAGTATATAAAATTATATTTCTTAGGAGACAATATGAAATGAAATGGGCTCACTTCTAAATTTTTGGTGAGATATTACAACTTGGGACAATCTTTCTAGAAAATAATCCATAATGCATTTCAACAGCTTATAAAAATTGCATTTGACCTAGTAATTCTCTTCCTAAGAATTGCTTCTAAGAAAAAAAAATCAGAAATAGTAATAAAAAATCATGCTTATTGACTTTCAATGTGGCCTCATTTGTAATGACAAAAAAATGGATTCAACTAAATTATGGAAAAATGCAAGAACAGTTACATTTATTATAAAAAATCTCTATGACAGAATATTATTGTATTGGTTTCACAGAGCTGTCATAACAATGTACCACAAACTGGATTGCTTAAAACCACAGAAATTTATTCTGTCATTTTGGGGGCTAGAAATTCAAAGTCAAGGTGTAGGCAGGCCATGTTACCTTTGTAGCTTCGGGTGTTTCTTGGCAACCTTTGTTGATCCTTGGCTAGTATCATCATCCAATATATGTCTCCATCTTCACATGACTTTCTTCCATAACAGGTCTGTGAGTCCTGTCTTCTTATGAAACTTGTCATTGGACTTAGGATCCACCCTAAGCCAGGATGACCTCATCTTAACTCATTTCCAAATAAGGTCCTATTCACAGGTAACAGGTTAGGATTTAAACATATCTTTTGGAGGGAACACAATTTAGACCACTACAAATTATGACATCTCTAAACTAATGTTCTCAAAGAATAATATCATAAAAAAATTCTCAATGGTAAAATGTTTAAAAAATTTTAAAAGCAAGATACAATATTATATAATGAATTTGACCTATGTATGAACACATATATATTAAAGCATATATGATGTATGCACTAAAATGTCAGGAAATATATACATTAGATATTAACTGGACTACTTTTGAGTTGTGTGATTAGAAGTGATATTTACTTTTTATAATATATTTCTGGTGCTGCATCTTGTTAAAATGTTCATAAACAATGTTTATAATAGAAATTGTTCTAATATATTTTATCAGAAAAAAAGTAATATTACACTAAAATCTGAATATGTAATTAAAGAGACATATTCTCTCTCCATTTAAATGTTTAAAAGTCTTCATCTAAAGGGAGAACATGATGATTAAAATTCCAGATTTTAGACAACAGGTTTAGGAAATCTGTTGTCCAAAGAGGCATCTTAGCGCACTTGGAATCACACTACTTGGAAATCGACAATACTGCCAATAGAAGTTTTAAGGTCAGGTCAGCATATAGATACTGGAGTCTCACTTGTGGGAAATGTGGAAAGAGTTCATCAATATATAAGAAGATTACCCATAGTTTCTCAAGTGTAGTGGGAGCTTTAGAATATAACAATAATAATCAGCTGTGTAGAGGAGGCTCAAGTTATTACCCATTTTGAGGGCCTGAGAATTTTCAGAAGGAATTTCATGAGGAGAGAGGGAGAAGAATGGATAGCAGAAAGGGAAGAGTACAATTCATAGAGAAATGATCACCTTGAGCTGTAGGGTTTTTGAAGATGGCAAAGAAGAATTTGGATAGCTGGGGGAAAATGATACCAGCTCATTTTGCTGGCCCTCTGCCATCAGATTGTCTGAATTACATTACAAGCTGCTGTACTCCACATAGAGCATGCATTTCTAGTAGTTTCTTTGCATGAAGAATGAGTACATTCTACTGTGTTCAGTTATCATAGTGGCTCTCTGCAAACCTCGAAGCCCGAGCTTCTACCATAGTTTATCAATATGTCACTAGAGTACACTTTCAAATCTTGCCAGCAAGGGTCCTTTGAGGACCATGACTTTCTGTAATTTTCTTCAAGATATCATATCAGTGTCTGCCTGACATCATGGGAGCATGAGGGCATTGGTTGACAACAAGGAGAAGACCATGGAATCATATTCTCTGATAATGTTTATTCCACATCTGTGATTTGTGTCCTACAAGGCTCTTGGGATGTAAACCACATGTGCTGTATTTGCATTAATGGAAACTTGAGAAGGAGAGGCCATAACACTATTAAAATGTTTAGCTTTCCTGCTCCCATCACACAGACACATGCTAATAACTACTCCCAGACTTGTATCATGGTGCTGCAAGAGGCAATGTGGAGTACGCTCCTTGTTTCGATACAAGGGCCTTAAAAACAAATAGCTGCCATCTCTGCCTCTGATTGTGTGCCAGGCTTTTAACTCCTTTGGTTTTTCCCTCTTCAGATCATGGCGAGGTATCTCAAATGTATTCCAAACAGCACATTACCCCAAGTCTTTGTTTCTTCTTTTATAAAGGGACTCATGCTTTAAGGTATATTTAGAAAAGTCAGGGACTAAGCCAAATTCCAAAGAACCACATCCTAATTATACTTTCAAATGGCAGGAAATGACTTATCAGTGCAGAATCCCACCCACAGGCTTATTGGTCACCCAGGCGTAATTGTCCAGAATGTAAAAAATATTCTGGAGGCTTTCTGCTTGTTTAAATATCCAATTCTTAAGTATATATGGGGACATTTGAAGTTCCTTATAAGCCAGAAGAGGGAGAAAGAAAGCCAAAGAGAGTTTTAAGACTGCACCTTTCATTACTCCCTAGGCCACTGTTTTTCAAATTGCATTCAAGACCCTTTAGTGGGCCAGAAAACCAGTTGAGTGATTTGGGACCAGAAATCTTTAATGAAATAAAAGAATAGACAAGAATAGAAAATATCAGACTGCATCACACATATAAGAGAAAGCATTATTCATTAAACTTGTGTTTTATGTATTTGCTTCAATTATATGTATTTATTATATATCCATAAACATATACAAAATATGTACTGAATATCAGATGACTGAATAGATAGAGAAGGGAGAGAGAGTATGTGGTCTGTGTGTGAGAGAGAGAAAGAGAGAGAGATCCTAGGTGGTAATGTAAAATATATCTCATAACTGTGGATCATGGCCAAAACCCTTCAGTCCATTGTCACACTCTACATTGAGAGCAGTGGTTTCCTTAGCTTTGAACATAAATTCTTCCCTTAGCACCTCCTCTGCCATGTAAACCTAATCTAATAAAATCTCAAACTTTTTTTAGAAACGTAGTAGATGAAAGTCAGTATGCTTAAATGTCAGTGCCATGAGCCATTTGTCATGGGTAGTAGACTAGAAACTCAACACTGGTTCTCAAGAGGAAACAATGTTCTCCTTAATGCCCGACTCCTCAGGATCCTAGCAAACAGTAAACATCTCACAGTGGGTCTCAGAATTTGGGGGAGCAACTTCCTGGATTGGTGATCTTTAGATATATATTCAATGATTGGAATTATTGTTTGGTATCAGGAATAATTTAGTTACCAGCAGTAGGATCATCTGGGTAAAGAAAGCAAGAAACTATAATAGGGGAAAGATGCAAGGGAAAAGTTTGAGTTGATAATGTTGAAAGGAAGTGTGTCTGCTGGACAGAAGACAGAACCCCAAAAAGTAAGATAACAGAATGCATACAGACCATAGAGTTAGGATTAGAGTTCCAACTTGAAATAACAAGGATACTTTAACAGGTCATAGTTAAATATTATCAGTTTAAAATCACTTGTTGCACTAAAATGGTTTATTTTCAGAGACTCTTATAACCAAGCTGCTTTGAATGAAATTATGTATTATTGGTTGATATTTACATGTCTTGTAATTTAGGGAGGTGAAATAGATGGAAGGTATAGATTAAGGGGCAAGTTTTCATTGAGGATCAGAGAGATTCTCAGCTAAGTCTCAGTTCCTGAAAGAGGGGACTGGCAAGGACCACTGGTAGCTGAGAGAGTCTGGCACAGTAGGCAAGCCACCAGAATAGAGAATCACGAGCCCAGAAACAAGATGAGGAAACAGTGACAGAACTGAGTTTCTCTGAAAATAAGACATTTAGGACTGAATGTGTTCTCAACTGTCAGGGCCAAAGATCATGTCAGGTCACCCAGGGATGTGTTCTCAAAAGCCTAGCGTCTGAATTCAGTGGCAGATAAGCATTCCATACTGCCTGAGCTGTGTGGAAAAGACGGCAAAAAGACCAAGAACCAGAAGATGCCTGACAAAGCCCAGGAAACCAAAGAAAAGCAATTTACATCACATCAAAGTAGCACAACTTCTTTTCAGAATAGATGCATTGGCACAGCCTTAGAGGACAGTGCCATGTGCAGCTACAGAAATTCCAGCACAGACCCAGATTTAAGGGAATAACTCCTCTGCCCTTATACTTTGGTATGGCTGTACTGATATATCTGCTTAAGGATCTGTAACTTTTTTTCTCTTGCCTGATAATGCCAAATTAAACATTTTCTGAATTTCAAGGCATTTTATTATCTGGGATGCCACAGCTCTGCAATAGTAACCTAAGTCAACTGAGCCATCATTCATTACATAAACCCTCGTCAAGGGCCTGTGGTGTTCCAGGTACTCATCTAAGTGCTTGGAACATATGGTCTCTGTCATCGGGGAGCTTGAAGTGTAGCTCGAAGGGTCAGTAAGAAGTTAGATAAGTATGATGAGATGGATGCATGTCATGATGGAGTAAGTTAGGTTGCTAGTGGGCCACCTCATTTTTTACCTCAAGGGGTTAAAAAAGCCATTCCTGAACAGAAAACATTTGAGTATTTTCCTCAATGAAGAGGAAGGGTTTCCAAAAATCAGGGAGATAATCAACCCATCATTCAATTAATAATAACAGTTTTTTAATATTTACTATGTTCCAGGCACTATGCTACATTCTTTTCCTGGATTATATTCCATAAAATAAGCACAATGGTTCTATGAGGTAGTTATTATTATTTACTTCAGGTTATAACTGAGGATTCTGAAACTCAAAGGTTCTAAATAACTTACTCAAAGTTTTACAGTTAAGTAGAGAAATTAAAGAGAAAAGGTTAGAGAGCAAAACAGGAACCAGATGAGAAAGAGCTCTGTAATCCATATTCAGGAAATTGGGTTTTGTGTTGAAGACAATAGGGATCCACTTAGTGACACTTAACCAACTTGTGACAGATACAGCTTTGGATAGATCTTCTGTCCATGGTCTCCAGCGACAAGCCCCCACACTGGCTGACCGTCACATCGCCTGTGGAGCTCTGTACACCAACAGATCCCGAGGCCCCCTCCCAGGGTCTGATTTTTTAAGTCCTGGTAAGCATGAGAATCTGTACTCTTAAAAAAAACCCAAGGATGACCCTGATATCAGTCAAATTAGGAATTCACTAATGATGCAGAGAAACAGTTATAACAGCATAAAGCTGGCAGTAGAGAAATCAGGCCAAAAATGATGGTGGCCCAAATTGGAACAGATGCCAAGAGAGATTTGATCTAGACATGTAGATTAGGGGTGTATCAGGTTATAGCTCTAATTAAACAAAAATAGGAGTAGATAATAACATTGAGAGTATGTCTCTTAGTGAGAAGAATCATGGTTTACAAGAGAATGTTGAGGAGTACCTTTTTTTACGGGATGAGTGAAATGAAGCAAGTCCATAAAGAGAGGTGAGAAAGGGTTTCATAATGTCTTCTTCAGATGCCATAATTTTTCCTTCCTCTGAGCCTTGTACAAGCTGTTCCCATCATCTGTGTTATCTTCTTCCTCTCCTTTCCTTCTGCTAAATCTCATCTGTCCTTCTCTGATCTTTCTCTAACATTCTTCCCTGAGTTTACTCCAGGCTACCCTCAGAAAACTTAGGTTTGGTCCATAAAAATTAGTAATATGCCCCACCTTGAATCATGATTTATTTGTTGTTTTCTAATTGTTTTCCTGTGTTTATCTTGTGTGCCACACTAGGTTATAAATTTCTTAAGAGCAAGGGTCACTGCTAATTTCTTGTATACCTTGCAGTTCATAGAACTGAATGCTAAAATCAGTGGTTGCTGGATGACTTCTCCCAGTGTTGTGGGAGATGAGTAATAATCCATATGTCCCCAAATACACAGAATTGACCTAGTTTGTATCTATTGTCCTGGTGTAATTATTAATAGCATCTGCTTTTGCCTTTAAAATTAATTAATCACTCTACTGATAATGTAACTAATACATTTTTTTAAATATAGCATTTTTAAATGGTACTATTTCCAATATAGATATCGCTTTATTTTCGGGAGTTCAGGAATATTATGGTGTTTTTGAAATAATTAGCATGGACTGATATATCATTCCAAATGTCTCCATTATTGTGTGGTAGCCTGTTAATTGACAGATTCCATTTTATTATATATCACAGGGGCTTTATTTTTTAAAAAGTACCATTAACTAAATTAGGGTTTATAAATATTACATACTTTTTCAGTTTTGTTTGAAAGAGAACCCTTTTGACAAAACAGGAATTTCCCCCCTCCCCCACTAGACAGAATTATAGTTTTATTGACATTTTCAGGACATTTTTTCAACATTTCTGATTAATTTAAGCCTCTAATTCTTGGGGGGGGGGCAGAAATTTATCTTCATTCGTGATATTCCTTATTACACAGAGTTAATCTATCGCACTTAATGAATGATGATGTTATTTTATAGATGCAAAATCTAGAACTTCAAGCTCTTGATTAAAGAGAATTTCAAAATTGTCAGAAACCGAAAGTAAAGTTTTACTATCATATTAACTTTACTTCTTAAACTATCTAATTTAGATTCCCAACAATAAAAATTTAAATCCCCACCTAATGTTTGTTACTCTTCCCAGACCATATAACTGGGTACAGAGCAAGAATTGGAAATATGATTTATTTCTTGTGATCCATCCACTCTCCAAGGGCAATTTCCAGTTCTCTCATTTTCCGGGGCAAAGTGGCATAAGTTCTTGTGGGAATAGTTCATCTGTACCCTGGCTAATCTGTTTACTGATACAGCACAGAGACACTGTTTATGTCTGACAAAATAGTTATAAATCACACTTCTCCTTCAGATCATAAATACACATTTATCTTTAGAATATATCACCAACTGAGTCATTTTGATGTAAATATTGCACCTCTTAAATATAATGATGATAATAGAGGCTGGGAACCACAGATTTGCGCAAGTGCTCCCTTTTCAACAACTGAAAATATTTAAATCACAGAAGCTGTAACATCCTATGGGGAGTGGCAGACAGACACGTCAATAGAGTGGGACCTAGGAAAGTCTTACTGTTTTCTCTGAGCAATGAATAAGATATATTCACTAGCTTCCATAAGGGAATTACGTAGCATTTTCTGAATTGGTAGTTTCTGGCCATGATATGACCAACAGCCCCAGAAGTGATGGGCTGAGAGTCCTCAGTTCTGTCCTCCTGAAGAAAGAGCTGTATAGCAAAGGTTTGGAAACATAAAAAAATGGAGAAGTCTTCTGCATGTCCTCATTCATTCAGAAGACCTGCTGGCATAGTCCAGCTTTCTGGGATGGCTAAAGAGACCACCTTTGGGTAGGAGATCCCCAAGACCACTGAGTTTTTACTTTGTGATGGCATGGCCACCCCTCACTTGTTAGCATCCTTGTCTGGAAACCATCTGAATTGGCTGTAATTTTACTTGAAGATTAAAGCACAGATTTTAAATGTATCTTCTGTTCTCTGAAAGTAAAAAACTATAAAATACACCTACATTCACTTCTAACTGGCAGTATTGTAATTCAGCAGATTTCTGTTTTTCACTGAAACCTGGAGTTGAATTGTCTTGAGCCGGAAGGCATTCAAGCTGCTGTTTTTCGCTCAGCTATATTTCTCCATAAGCATCTAATTGTTTCAAAAAGTGATGTACAGTATGCAAAAACCTGAATCTAATGCAAATAAGTCTGTACAGCACTAAAGTTAACAGGTGTTCTCATTAATGTAAGTAGACATGGAACAATTCTTGAATGTTTTATAAACACTCATAATCATGGCCAAATATGTTACAATAGCATAGAGATACAACATCTTTCATTCTTTTTGTGCAATCTCAGCACTTATTAATAGGAGGCATGTGTGGGTAATAAACTAGTGGCAACAATACCTGCTTCTGCTTAAGTCCCTGCATTTTTAAATTATGTAATACCTCTAAGATTATTGTTAACATAACTACTGTCACTTCTTCTAGAGTTTGCTTCCTTAGTAAGGTTAACAGTGCTTTACTGAAATTAATTGCTGCAACTTTGATGGACCACCTATGAGCACCTTTGCATCTGTGAAGCTTTCTAAAGACTTGACTCATGAATATAAAGATTAACTCTCAGAAACCTTGAAAGTGTATACTATTTTCTATACTGTCAATTCTAAATTAGAAAGGTCCACACATAGTATGAAATTCTTGAATGATCTACTATAGATTATCCCTGCAAAACACACGGGTGACTTTGGAATAAAATCAAGATGAACATCCTATTCTAAGGGTATCATTGAACTACATACCCTCTCTTGGTGCTTCCTGATCCCTCCAAGTTTGGTCTGATTGTCTGAAGTCTAGGACTTGTCAACTGATGGGAAGGTTTAATCAGTCTGCAAAAAGGATTGCTTACTCTACTCTGATAAATGTGTTATCAATACATGTCAGAGTAAACTACCAATGTTAGTTTTTTCTAAGAATGCATGTATATTGCAACTTTCAAAATTTTATTACAATGGAAGATGAGTTAAACATATTTTGACATATCAAGCAATAATATCTTATGCATTCATTGAAATGAATAAAGCAGGTAAGGTTTGTCTGTTTATTATTTTTTCAGTTTCTCTTATGAGTGGGTTTTTCAGCAAGGCACTGGGTTTACATTTGCCCTTGGCTTTGTGGTTATTACTGTGCAGTAGAGGGAACAGAGAAATCAACAGTGTTTTTCAATGTAGAAAAAGACATGTTATGAACAAAGAAGGAGCAGGATATCATGGACTCTTTTAGGAGGGACATGTATTTCAGAGAACTCTTTCCTGAAAATGAGACACCCAAGTTGATTTGAATAGTATGGTAGAGGAAGTCAGAGGGTTCCAGGCAATGAGAACGACCTGATTATTACTGAATCTACATGAGAGATGATAGTAGTGTGGACGGTTAAATGCATAAAATTAAAAAAAAAAAACTTTGTGACTGTATACATTAAACAGTACTATTAGAATATAAGCATGCTTATAATATTTATGCATGGGACAAAAAAGTATGGAAGGATATACAGCTAATCAGTATATGATGTTATATTTTTGTATTTGTTAAAAGAATTTCAGCTGAGAATTACTTAAGTAATGACAGAAATAATAAAGATCTTTCCAACTTGATAGTAGTGGGGGCAGCAGATTCCCAAATGCCATATGACTAAATGAGTAATTGGAACACAGTTAGTATAGCTCAGGGTAAAAGCTGATCTGTGGTTGGAAGGGTGGTGGGCACTGGCAGAGCAGAAGTTCGAAGACGATTAGTTTATCTAGAGACAACAGCTCCCCGTACCCCAAGTTTAAAAATTTACTTAAGAGCACTAAAACTCTAAGCTGATACCTTTATACACCAACTGCTTCAAGTAGTTACTTTTTTAGTCGTTTTCATATGAGCACCACAGACAAAAGTTTTAGTGTAGCTGACTGCAACACTGTGGAAACTGCTAAACTATCTACTAATTGCTTGGATAGTATTTTTTCATAAATAATGAGAACTTAAAATATTTTACCACAGGTAAAATAATGTATGCAAGTTTTTGTTTTGTTGAATAAATGAATTACTGAAGTTAGAATTACTGAAGGTAGGCTATTTGAAATGAGTTAGGGGCTTAGACATTTCACTAATAAATAGAAAGGTAGAGTGGACAGGTGAAATGGGGCGTTGAATGTTCACTGCAGAGACAGTTTTATTGTGCAGAAGAAATTTGTGTTGTAAGAATACATGGACCAAGTTATTTGGGTGTCTAAGATACAGTTCGATTTCAATTAAAAAACACTCCTTGATTGGGAACAGGTATGGCTTAAGCGGTTGGGCACTTGCTCCCTACATGGGAAATCAGAGGTTCTGTTCCCAGGGCCTCCTGGAAACAAAAAAAAACAAAGAACAAGCAGACAAATGAAGTAGCCAATTCAAGGGAGCCAATGTGGCTCAGTGGTTGAGTGCTGGCTTCTCACATATGAGGTCTGGTACCTCACAAAAAAACAAAACAAGACAAAAAACAAAAACAAACAATAAAACACTCCTTGAAAGGTTGACCTTAAAACCCTAGATTTCAGAATGCCCCTTCGGTCTATCGTGTCAGACCTCAACATTTGTTTACTTTCCATTAAATGAGAAATTGCTTACATGGGCAGGTTATTTTGATATGATGACACCATTGAGGGTTCCAATAAATATACATGCAAATCAATCCAGCCCAAACACATTGAAAACATATCCAATAAACATCTGGAAACTAATGAGCACACATTTGTTAACACAAGGGGAGTAGTGGAAATGCAGGGTAAATTAGTGGCCTGGCTTATTTAGTAGTGTGCGGATTTAGGAACATTTTCATGGAGTCAGAAGAAACAGGGTAATTATAACATAAGGTCCAACATCTTTAGATATGAAGAACATTTTCCGTTGCTTAAAACAAATATTCCCAAGGAAAGGATAAAACATTTTTCTGACTTGCAAAGTTTTTGCAGTCTATCATTTAAATTACTTAAATAAAGGGAGCTTTACTGCTCCCCAAAGCAGAGAATATAACACCCTCCATGCATATTAGCTTGATCTTCTTGACAGACCGAAAAAGTGTTTGTGTGTGCCAATTAAAACAAAAGTGGATCGCGAGTGGCTTGTTCCTCACACAGCTTCTGAAGACCGCTATCATTGTTTGCTAGGGTAACCCTGGATAAGGCTGCTATTCAAAGTAAACAAACTTTTCAAAACTTTCATGACAGATGGGGGTTACAAACGCATTTTAATAAGAGAGTGGCCAAAGCAACTTTTTTTTTTTTTTGTAATCAGCATATATTTACTTAACATCTAGCAACATTGGGAACACAAGGCAGATACTTTCTCACAAAATGTTTTAACAAGTAACATTTTTGGAAAGACAAATTGAAGACCTTTTACTTCTAACTGATATTTTCCCTTAGTTTTATGTTAACTTTCCTTGACATGTCAAGAAAAAAATGTTAGGAGTTACTCGAGCCAGACTGTAATTTGAGACAGACGGGCAGCCAGATACTGTAATGTCTTTGGTGGTCATAAACACCTTCGAGACCAAGTAATTTAACTATCAGTATAACCAAGACAGCCTTCATTTGATCAGCTTTATCAAATGTATAGTGCAATACAAGATGAAAAAAACGTGACTGAATCTATGTGTGTTATGTTTTAAGCACTATTGCCTCCAGTTTAGGTTCAGATAACTCACTGCAATATGGCATATATATGTACATCTATATTTATATATATATAAAATGCTGTTAGTATTCATATATGGTGTTAGCATTCATAGTGTATACATATATATTATACTATTAAATAAGGCCAAAATTAATATCACAAAGAAAATATTTCATGTTTCCCTCCACAATTTTGTATAGTTTGATATGACTTCTTGTGTCTATTTAATTTAAATCAAATATAATTTAGACAATAACATTTCATCATGAAGTCCAAAGTGTCTCCAAATGTAATAGTAATTAAATTTCCTTCTTCTTAAATGAGTAATCCACTTATTTCTAGAACCACTGTAGACATATCATTTAACACTTTTTAGGGCTCTTTGGGTATTTGCCATATTTTATTACACATTTCCTATATAGAGTTTCAGCTTCATTAAGATAGAATAAGCACTCCCTAGGCTTTTAGTAATATATGGTCCTAAGTTAAGCACAAAAGATTTTTATTTCAAATGTCCAATTTTTTTAGTCCTTTCTACCTTCTTTTTTGGATGCTCCAATTCTGCTTTAATTATATTTTTTCAAAGAAAGAAAGTGATTGATTTTGTAAGAATAGTATAAAAAGAAGAAGAAGATGAAAGCATCCAGTAAGAATTTGGGATGACCATTTAAAATAATGCTTTCTTTAGCATTAAAATAAGGAATCAAGCAACTTTTGTCTAAGGTCTTTATTCCCAATTTCACAATTGAAACCAAATCAACATGGCCCTGTCTGCATACACACACACACACACATACGCACGTACACAGAGTCCTTAGCTGTACCACAGTTTGCTGAGGACTAGTGAATTAGAAATCAGTATCTTTATAATCTCTCAATTCTATCACTTAAAATGATGCCAATTTGTTAGAATGGTGTTCTCATTTTCTTCATTTACTTCATTTTCTTCATTTGCAAAATTACTTTATGATAGTAGATGGAAGCTGCATTTGGAGAATGTTTATTATGTGCTTTGAGATCATTAAAGCTGAAATCACTTTGCATATCAAGTGGTAGTGTTCATATCCTTAATATACTAAAGTTCTGATACAATCAACCTTTGAAGAATAACCTATCATGACCAACAGTTTATGCATAATTCCATGATGTAAATGTGTCTGCAGTAATTACTCCCTCTTCTGAAATCCTGACATGAGTATTGTCTGTGCCACTCACATTAGGACTTAGTATAAGCCATTTTCTATTGTTATTTATCTTTATATGCATATGCCCTATTTATCCAAACAGATTGAGGTCTCTTGAGGGTGGGGCTGTGCTGCCCTAACTTCTAGTAAAGTGCCTTACACTTAATGGATGCTTAATCAGCTGCTGTTGATGATTAGGAAGATGCTCTGCCATGGACACATCCTCTCAGTCTCCTGAACACAGAATTATTTGTGAGATTTATTCTACAGTTGGGAGGGTGGTACTTCAAAGAGAGGGGAACACAAGGTCACTCATCATCTCTTCATCTTCCATAGTCTCCCAACATGTTTGGGGTCAATTGAAATAGAAGCAGCCCCCATTATTTAATCCCCAGAAATGTTTTACTAATGAGGTATCTGTCAATAACACAAAGTTATCCACTGGTCATTGGTCATTATTTATAGAAGTCTGCAAGGAACTAAATTAAATTGTCTACATTGTCTATCCCTGTGTAACAATGAAAATTTTAATTTGCGTCTTCATTATCTCTTCTTCCCCAATTCTCCATCAAAAATTGATATTATTCTCCATCTTCAGAGGAACCTAAACAAGGACACAGAGCCAGGTGCCCAGCCCAAGGGAAAGCCTTAAGGGATGTGCCTCTTCTTCATGCTGCTCACTGGACACACTTATCTAATTTTCTGGACATAAATTTGTTACCAGTAAGAATTCAGATGGAGCCTTATTTAGGGTGTAAAAGTTTGAGGCCGATTACACCAGACAGCTACTTAAAGCTATTTATTACTGGCAACGTGAGCACATATTACATTAGGACTGCTTCAGTACCCGGATACAATCCGTTCAAAATACCGTTTGGTGGAGAGGAGGGATTTCAAGGGGTATCTGTGTAAAAGAGACTTCTAAATTCTCCCTTCATCTCCCTCATCCCAGCTTCTGATGTCATTGAGGCAAAATATGATATATAAAACATGATAATAGCATGGCCTAATATCAAATCCTTATGTTTGTTATTAGTTCTACATCACTTTAAATTGTTTTCATTGGTTCAATCAGGAGGTTTAGTCAAAGCTAGCCTTTAGTGATGCCTTTTTTTCCCAAGAGTATTGAAAATTCGATTGTTCAAAGTACAAATATGATTCAGCAAACCATTTATCAGAAATCCTAAAGAGGTAATGTAAAAAAGTGGTTTGAGAAACTTGAATTTAAAGGGCTTTACCAATCAAAGTGTTTGAAACTGCTTTCCTCTGAGTGACTGGAATGGGAACAGAACAAAGTCAATTACTGACTGTAATTAAGAAGTGGATGCATTTAAACTGTAGAGAGCAGTAGCAGTCTTCTCCAGACTGCCTAGTAACTCGAAAGATTAGTGGGAAGACCGAGGAAAGGATATAAACTGTATCTCTCTGATAGTATGTTTTGAATGAATTACATTCATATAATTCTCTGATCTAGTTTTCAAAAACGAATTTGCAAATCACTGATTACGTATGATTAATATATTTGGACAAATAAACTTTTAAAAGACACTTTGCTTTTGGTTGTGTTAGCAGTAAAAGAGCCTCTTCGCATTGCATAGTGTGCACCAAAAATGCAAATGCACTGATGAATACTTATATTTTATCACTGTTTGAATTTACGAGACTGAAACCTGAACTATGTTGGCTCTTTTGTAAACCCTCAGAATACAGTAAATCTAATTATGTTTGTTTTTTATACTTTGAAAATGTTATCCCTCTTTATAACTTTAATAATGGTTTATTTATACTGGTAGAGAAATATTATATTAGATTGTGCATCATGTTTACTCTAATTCATTCTTCTTTGTGTACGTTAACATACTGTGATGTTCTATTTCACAATCAAAATATTTAAACGTAAATTAGGATAAAGGTAGAGATCAGGGGCATTACTAGTTTTTTGGGGTTAGTTAGCAGTGATCTTATATTTTTAGATTACTATTTCTGTGACAATATTTTATAAGGTAAATATTTTAAACTTCATATAAGTAAAAAACATTGCAGTGGCGTTCAGATAATTAGGCAAACGTCAGTTAAATGTCTTGTACTGGATACACAAAACAGAGGACCCAGATATTTTGAGCCATCCCAAATCTAACATGCCACTTATAAAAAAGCAAGTGATTGGCCTGGGTAATCTGTCAGATTATAGCGTAGGTTATTAAACTCCTAATATTTTCCAATCTTTTACTTCTTCTAAGTGGGTGAACTTTGGCGAGTTCTCCTTGTGATGAGAAGAAAATGAAATTGATATTGGAATCCCTCACTCAAGAATGGTTGTGTTACAGTATAGAGTGATATTGCATCTCTAAGTAGTTTTTCTAAAAATAAAAGGCACATTAATACATATACATGTGTGAACCAGATGATTTCTTTAAAAACACAGTATCTTCATCATTATATTTGTCATAAGAATCATTGAAACTTCAGAGTGAAGCTATTTTATGTAATAATTGTCACTTTAATGATAGAAATACCTAGACATATCAAAGCATCATTTATTATTTTCAGTGCTCATCTCCTGTTTAGAGGAAGTAAGGCTGAAAAGAGGTTACTGGTTCCTAACTGAGTATTTTGAAATGTCCTCTAAACCTCTGCATCTTTGCTTGATGTGTGACACTAGTCAGGAAATGTTGGGCAGAGGTTTATCTTCCTGTTAAAATGAAAGTCCGTAACACGAAAGGCAATCTTCCCAGTTCTGATTGATGACTTACTCCAAAAAGTGTTTTCACACCCACTCTAATCAAATTCTCCTCTAAGTAGCCCTTTAAGTGTGAAATCAGGGGCAGTGCTCTGTTGCTATAGGGTCACATCCTTCTCTCACAATTCTGAGGGAAAACTTTCACTGCAAAGAGAAAAGCATAGCTACATCTCTAAATAGTGCAAACAGTTTAACAGCACTAAGAGCCCGGAACCGGGATGTTCATTTGATAATATTCTCCATGAGGGGGTCAAATATGTAAATGCACTTTTATTTTAACAAACTCCTTTTGTGGGGAAACTGTTCCTTTATTATTTTTCTATAGATCTTTATGATGGGAATGTAGAAATAGCCAAATGTTACTTGCTTGAATGACCTTTTGGAAAAGTCTGCATTAGTCTCTTTGGTAGATAATCTGTTTTACAGCCCTCCATAAGAGGAAATCAAATATAGAGATACTATTAGATTTGAAAAAGACAAACAGGAAAGAGCCAAAAATGCAGAATGAATTCTGACACACCCGGTTGCATTTTTCTGAGGGTTCTGACTTAAGTGTGTTCTGTCTGCATTACTCTGAACTTCCTGATTTGTTTCTTCTCTGAGTTGGAGTAAATCAGCTTGAGCCCTACTCTGAGTTAATCGTTCCATTATTAAAACAATAATGTATTTGTTATCTCATGAAAAATAGTTTACAGAGAGCAGTTCAGAATGATCCTGGTCTCCCTGTTCCCAGAAAGGCAATTACTGGAATACCAGAAAATATTTCTGCATATAAATGTGTGTTTTTAAAAAGGGATATATATATAAATATGTGTGTGTGTGTGTGTGTGTGTATATATATATATATATATATATATATATATATAAAATGATATCTGTCTTATAGGGTTTACTTACCTGTCCATTTTCTTTTCCTTCAGATCACAACAGTATCAGGAAATGAGTTCCTTCTACAGTCAGATATTGACTTCATCATATTGGATTGGTTCCAGGCTATCAAAAATGCAATTGACAGATTGGTATGTATTTGTTTTGGCTGTTACCTTTATTAATTAAAATGTAGTCATTTAAATCTTATTGTTTAGGTATAAAACACACGCATTTAAATAGATCCTATGGACTAAGAGTTATTAAGTTCTTATGAATTTAAATAGAGCCCACTTAAAACCTTTCCAGTAGATTGAATTTGTGAAGTAAATGCCATTTGATTTTTATCTTTCCAAAACATGATAAATTCATTTTTCTCTGAAGTAGCATGGATATTCATTTTCTGGAATAAGTACAGAAACTTTCGTTTTCCGTTTATGCAGCCTGCAATACATATTCTCGAATATAAATATCAATGTATTTTAGCCCATGCTCAATGTTATAATACTAGTATATAGTCCTTTGTAACTGATTTTTATTGTTCTTCTAAGCTAGATTGTTCTCATGGATGGTACATATCTAGAACTTTGTGAAAATACTAAGAGTATGCTTTTTAAAAGAGTGAAACTGTTTGAAACTGAAAACTACACTTTTTATACTGACTCTAGGCCAAATACCTAATTTTAGAACAAAATTATTTGTAAAATCTTGAGAGAAAAATATTCTTGAGAGGTTTTAATATGGTATAAAATAGGAGAATGCAACATTTTTCCGTGTGATTTTATTGATATTTAGTCGCAGTCTTTCATTATGTTACTTTGGGACTAAACCTTTGAAAAATAATTTAACAAATGACCTTTCTTCACCATCAGTGTTGTCCTCTGAGACACATACATACACACACAAATGCAGATAACTTGGTTTTGCCATTAAGAGTGGACTCTGGAGCCTGAGTTTGAATTCTGTTTCTATCATTTACTGGTTGTGTTGCCTTAGGCAAATTACTTATCCTTTTTGGCTTCATTTTCCTCATTTGGGAAATAATAAATAATAATAATACCTACCTCATAGAATTGTTGAGTGATGGAGCTAATATATGTAAAGTGCTTGGAATAATGCACAGAATTTAGTAAGCACTATATACATTTATAAACCATTATTAAATTTGGGTATGGAACTTAGCATACAGGCTGTATCCCAAAATAATTATCTTATTTCAAAATTTACTTTAAATCTAACATTAAAACAGATCACTAACCATATACTATTTGGTGAATCCTTTCTTCCCTGTAAAATTAGTCAGCTTAATTGTTTGTTATTTCTAGCCAAAGGATCCAAGTTGCTCATCAAGAAATTTGGACCTATTCAAAATCCAGAGATCCTCCAGTTCTGAACTGCTAAGTCATTATGATAGTGAGATAAAAGAACAGAAACCAGAAAACAGAAAATCTTTAAGTAAGTATATCTTTGAGTTGCTCATTTTAACTTTTCTAAATGCAGTGCTTATGAAATATAAATGCACTGAAATGAGATTTGAGCCAAAGTCATTCTACTCATGGAAGATTCGTAGCCATTCTTGGCCAGGGATTCGTGCACTGAAGGGAAATCTGAGGGCTTTGCTCACATCATTGTTGGTAATGCCTTTTGAGAAAATAATTGTTCCAAGGTCATGGTCTCTGCTTACAGCAAACCTCTGACTCTGAGTAACAGCCATGGCATTCAGATGGGTGATTGACTTTGAGAATAGGAAATGTCAAGTATCTCCAAACCTTGGTATGCTATTGGATTTCCATACATGAAATGATATATGAGGGACCACCATAGATGGTCCAACATAGGCCAATGGACTATACAACTTTTCAAACTTTCAGACCACGACAGAGATTTAGAAATGGGCCTTCTAGATCTTGGTAGAAAATGGGAGAGGTAGTTAGATGTTCTTCAAGGTCATATCTAGTTCTAACATTTGAAATTGGAGCAAAATTTCAGCCCTTACATAATGTATCTCAACCTTTCCTAGCCTGCTACTTTCTCAGTAAAAGGCGTTTATAAAAAATACATTGCATATGTGTTACAGAGTTAATTTGAGCCTGAATCTCCTCAAAAAACTTTGGAGAAATCTTTGGAGTCAGAGAAATCTGATTTCCAGTGTCTTAAAAGTTATACTACTTTCTTGCATCATCCCCCTAAATGTCCACAAACTTCTTCTGAGTTACCCTTAATTTTGCTATTTTTTTCTAACCAAAATCAGAATAGTTAAGGCCTGTCTTTTTAAATTTAAGGACAAATCCTAAGTAAAGAAGGACTGCTACAAGTCTATATATACCTGTACATATGTACATATGCTACAGAACTATATGTGTATATACATGTATATTTGTACCTCAGGAAAGATATCTATGTGTATATTTGTCCATATGATTGTATAGTTTGGAATTTACTTAAACAACTTCTACCTTTAATTCCTGGTCATTTTTCCCCTTTACTTCATATGAGATCAAACATAGTGTGTGATTTTAGAATTAGAATTCAAACTGTGTGTATAAATTTAATGTTAATTATATAAATACTGTTAAAATTGATATAAAAAGGATATATGGGGCAATGACCAGTAGATCTAGAATCTCAGCTATAACTTCTGGTTTGGTAAAGACCTTGACATCTGCTAAAGCCTAAAGCTTTGGAGAAAATAAGGTTTTCAAAAATGTGTTTGAGAAACATTGAAGCTAGTGAATTCCATACTAAACAGTAGTCAAAGATTTTTATTATATTCTATAGATAGAAAACCAGCTACTTCTATTTAGAAGTTTTAAAAAATTTGTCTACTTTGAGGTAAAAGTCAGTCCTGCCTAAACGCAATGGGGGAGACATATAATTCAGTCTTTTCATTTTGAAATGTACCTAATTGTAGTGACCTCCTATTTACCTCTTTCTTTGCAGTTAAAAATGACAGCTAGAACATACTGAGCATATTAATTTTATTTGTAGATGAAGAAACTGAAGCACAAAGATTTAAGGTCATGTGTTCCTAGGCAAGTTATGGATTCACACCCAAGCAATATGATTATAGAGCCTGTGCTTATAACCATTACACTATATTAAAGCAAATTTAGTTTTTTAACCTTGGAGTTGAATAGAAATATTATATTTTAAATGAGATCCATACAAATCAGTAAACTTAAATAGGGACAAAAGGTAAAACATATTAGCAAAATAATTAAAACTAGCTGCTTTCTTCAGATCTTGATTTCATTTTTAGGAAATGCTTCTTTTCTGTATCTTGGAAGATTTGTATAGTTGTAAGCTTTTTGTAGGACAAGTATATGTTTTACAATGTAGGATATGGTTACCGTCTATCCATTACTTTGTGTTAAGTTCAGTCTTAATGTATTCACTTTGATTTTGGAGGCATAATGACTGACTCACCCATACAATATCAAATTTTACCATGTATCTGAAATAGTGCTTGGCATATTTTATATTTGATGTTTTTAAAAATATTTTTAAATAGGAAAACCATTATGTGAAATCCCTCTGATCTCAATTCTATATTTGAAAACCCAAATTTAGGGTCCTTAAAATGTATTCAGATTTATTTCACCCTCTTGGGATTAAACAATTATGTGGAATTAAAGATTCACAGTATCCCCTTCCTTATTAGTAGTCTAAGCACAAACTTTATTGTCAGTTTTCTGCCTTTGGCTTCCTGTGCCCTTGATGTTCCCACGAGTTTTGTCGCCAAGATTGTAGGCAGATAAAGCCAGAATTACTTTTTTAAAAAGGCATGTGAACATCATTAGCAGTTAACAGGTGGTCATTTCATTGTTCAGTTTGTCTGTATAACATGGGAAAAAAATATGTACTCTCAATGAGTGGATTCAGAAAGTTAAGTGTTTAAATATATTTTCCCTTTTTTAAAAAATGTATCTAACCTGCCAACACTATTAAGTACTAATCAGATATTTTAAGATACCATTTAAGTCTAACAAACAAGAAGCCAGAAAATTCAATGTAAGGGCCAACTCACTGTGGGAAATGCAGGACACCACCATGGAATGAGAGTAGGAGAGCAGCTCTCCAGGGAGGGTTGTTCTGGAAAGTGGAGAGTCGATCAAAGATGCTAACATATTTCTGCAATGAAAGGGGAAGTGACTTCCCCTGCTATGCAAGGACTTAAGTGAAGACTTAGAATGGTAAAGAAATAAGCCCCAAATATAAATCCTGCTTGAGATAACCTTGGAGAGTTTTTTTTTTAACTTTTCTGAGCTTTACTTTCTGGATGTATAAAAAAATGGGTCTAAGGTTATCCTTGCAGGATCACAAGAATTTGAAATTATGTATGTAAATACTTAGCTCACAACAGACACTCAATAAGAAGGAGCTCTTACTGGAATCCTCTGTGTCCCAAAACAGATGGCACCAAAATAGGGCATAAGCCGAGGGTAATATCTCATGCAAGACTAGAGCAGGGAATATATACTTGATATCCCACTCCCTGAGTATGGAGAGCTGGATTGGATATGGGAGTCCTAGTTGCAAAAATCTCAATATGTGCAGCTGATCTTCCCTCAGGTACCTCCCCAAGTAAAAGTGGAGGCCAGGGCTTTCTTGGGATCAGCACCTTTGAAACAGTAGAAGGGAGGGAACATGTACTCTCAATTCTTTACCTCCAGAGAGCATATCATCAAGAAGTTTCAGTTGATGGAAAGGATTTAGCATCTAGCCATTTCAATATTCTTTGAGACATAGTTCAATTCTATGCATTCTTTCATGCATTCATTCATTTTCATAAACAAATATAAAGTATGAAAATAAAACTCTTGACTCCACTCAACTATGTTTTCAGGTTTTAAAAATGATTTCTGTATTGAGGTTATGCCTTTAGTAGTAATATATCATCATGTTAATCAGTTCTTAGACTGTAAATTCCTTGAATGTGGGGACAATGGATAACTTTCATGAAAAATGGACACTTTCAGCATTATAAATAACACCCAGAAATGATCACAAGTCAGAAGTAAAAAAATCAAAATGTAAGAGAACTAAAAGGAAATGGAGTTCCCTCTAACTGTCTTTTGATTGAGTTATTTTAAAAAAACAAATAGGTTCTTGGTAAAATCCTAAAAGAATTCAGATGTGTGGCTTTCCCAGTTGCATATTCCCCTAGTGATGTGTGTAAAAATGGTGTGTGTGCAATGCTACAGGGAAAAGGTAGGAATGGAAAAATGAATCAGTGTATTTATAAAATATAGGTAATGAAAATGGTTGTAGATCTTTGAAGTTATCTTTGTTTTAAAATTTGCCGACAAATCATGATCATGCTAAGAGAAAACAAATTTGATAGAGGAGGCAATTATTTTTTGCACTAATCTAAATCGTTGTAGTACTGGCCATCTACAACTATAAGTAGGCTATGGTCTCAAAATCTAATTTTAAACTGGTTGCATAGATCTTTCAACATTTTCATAAGGAAACCATGTACCAGGTCACAAAAGCAGTCTTAAACCTTTGCAATCATTTAGAATGTTGTTTCCAGAGAACAGCTCATTCTTACTTCACTGCACCTCTGGCCCTGGGAGCTAAGACTTCCAGAGTATTGCTTTCCATCTGCTTTCTCTTTTCCTCCTCCTTTACTCCTGCACCAACTCGACCAAAGCAAATAGGATTCTCATAGTGATTTTGAATAGGCAGACCCTGAAAATCCCCAGTGTGGCAGGGAGGGAATGTGGAGACTCGAAGCCAGAAGAAATAGTAGAAAAAGGAGAGAACAAAAGGGTGGAGAAGGAATATTTGCAGACTAAGCAAGGAAGTGTGTCTTTAGCAAGGGCAAATATTCTTCGTGAGAAATATGTGCAATGACAGATTAAGTCAGGTATTGCCCAGAATGTTAACTTTATAAATCTGGGTGGTGCATATATTGGTGATCATGCTGATATTGTTTCATCTTTTCTCTATCTTGGAAAAGTTTCTTAATTTAAAAAAAAGGAACTGGAGTAAATACACATGCACGACTTTAGGCATTGTCCAAGTTCACATTCCAATAAAAGAATATGTATGTTTTCTAATTGCAACTTGAAAACTTTTAAAGAAAGATAAAACTTTCTGAAAATGATACAAGAGACTTCATTAAATAAAACATTAGTAACCCGTTGCTTTCCTTCTTTTTTCCAAAAACCAATATTAATTTCTCTTGTGACCATTGTGATCTTTCTGGTAACTATATAATTAAGAAAATTTGTAAGACGTTTATTATTTATCCAAAATGCAAAAATCTCACTAGCTTCTTGGATAAATAGGTAATTAACAGTTGTTTAAAACACACATTATGAAGCCTGTTCTGGAGATCCCTATAAATACATATTTTTTTAGTTTCTTCTTCTTAAGAATTTTGTATAAAACAGCCTAATCGTGCCAATGCATGAAAATAATAAGATGTACAAGCCATCTGCCAAGAAAATGAGAACAATATTAAAATTGCACAAATAAATTATATTTGCTCTAAAGAAAGAGAAAAGCTCTTACCTAGAAACAACAAAAAATTCATAATATTTGGGTAGAATACTATAGGTTGTTGTGTTGTCAAGAGAACAGTGTTTTCCTGTTTGTAATATGGTCAATTACCTGATGATTATATTTTTCCAAAATAAATATTGCTGTCCTGGCACCAGCTTCTTTCAATATCCACTTAAAATATATATATTATTGAACAAAAATTTGAAAATAAAAATTTTATTTTACTATAGTTGTAAGTCAGGCAATTATCTATGGAACCAATGAATGGCCACTCCCATCTCGATTGTGCTGACCAGGTTAAGGGAGGTTTTTTGTTGGTCTTTTCCAAAATATTCCAATTGGCAAAGAGAAAATGGAAAAACTTTTAATCAGAATTTATACTTTTGAAGCTGGAGGCTTTAAGCATCATGAGAAAAGAAAAGTAAAGATTAAATACACTTGATAATCAGGCATCCAAATTAATTTGTGAAAAACACCATTATTCATGAACGTTCCAGGGCTTCACTCTGTCACCACCTGACCCTAGAGATTGTTCTGACATGTGTTCCCAAGATAGCAGCAATCCCAACTTTCCTGGGACCCATAGATTGCAGTTTCTTCAAAACATTCAGTTCTCAATGAATCATTTGATAAGAGGATTTAGTTATGAGCTGTGCAAAGAATGTCCTGATTAATCTTTTCTTTCCCATCGAAGGGGTTGATCCTGTCCTCTGACCTGTGGGTGTCCATTGTCATCTATCTTGTAACATCAGCTACTCTGAAAGTCTATCTAACCCTATCAGCACTGAAGCACTAGATCACCCCATCTTCTTCCTGACCCTGGCAGTGACACTGTGACCATATTTCCCCTTAGATGAACTGCATTTAATCAATTTCTGATTTCATTAGGTCAAATGGCATCTTTCTTTCAATAATAGGCTAAATCCAGAGGGCTTTTTTGCTCTAACTCTCAAGTAATATTTTCCTGGCATTAACACTCTACTGTGATTGTAAACAATAGGAAAGAGTGCTCTTTGATCTCCTCTAAAACTTTCTCTCTATTTTATTCTAGTTCTAAAATAAGCATATATTAACATTTCTTGTAAAGTTAGGTATATAATGTTTATGCATTAAACTCATATCAAATTTAAATTATATTAGATAAGCACAATAATTAAGGCAGTGCTTCAGAGAAATTCCTGTGCAGAGAAAAATATTGTTTTGAAAGCAAACAATCATTTCTTACCTTATACAAAATTTATTTCTTATCCTTTTTGTTTCTGGAGTGTAGGAACTTATGCCACTTTTCTACAAAATACTAAATGAAAGTAATTGTCTTTATAATGCATTTATTTAAATGTGTCAATTAAGTCTAGTGGAATGCTCAGGAAAAAAATTTTTAACAGAAAACATTTAATCTTTGAGATTTTCTTGGAAAATAAGTTTATCTCTTATTAGGAAATAAAGTCCACATCCATGTAAGTATAATCCAGTATTGCTTTCACCCAAATGTATGAGGTACCTCCAAAAGTACCGGATGTTTCCATCCAACTTCAATAATGGTTGAGATATAACATTAAGAATCTTAGCTTCCTTTAAGAAATAGCTCTAGGTATGTTCCAGGGAACTTGATGCTTATAATGCCTGATGCCCACTGCCATATGCTGACAAGTCCATTTAAGTGAAGCTCTCCTCTTTACTAAATTAACATCTTTTAAGACTCAACTGAAAAAAAAAAAGACTCAACTCAAGCCAGACCTAATCCAGAAAACTTTCACAGACTTGTGTGGTGAGTTAGGTAATTCGCCTCAGTTTTCTTCTTATACTCAAAGCACATCTCTATTCTTGTAATTACTGAATGGTGCTATGATGAGCTGTTTCTAGAGAATTATTTATCCACTAGACTGTTGGACTCAGAAACAGACTCTGACAAATATACTTTGCAGCTAGTAAAGTGTCTTGATGATATTTCAGTATACTCAGAAATATTGCACAAGTTAATATTAACAAGTTAATGAATGAATGAATGAGAGTATCAAATGTCCATTTTCAATTGTTGCAAGTGAAGATGGAGTTCCTGAAACTTGTTTAAAGTACTGTGGTAGCTTGGAGTTACATATCCCAGAAAAATGTTCATAATCTTATTCCATCCTTGTGGGTGTGAACTCATGGGACTTTTTGATGAGGTTACAACAGTTAAAGTGTGGTCCAACTGAATCTGAATGGGTCATAATTCTATTATGGAGACCTTGTAGAGAAGACCACAGAGAGAGAAGTCATGGGGAGCAACTAGAAAGTGGAGGTCAATGGAACATGGAACCCAGAAAAGAAAAGATAGTGCCATGTGGATTGTCATGTGACTGAAAAGCCAAGGAACCCTAAAAACTGTCAACCAGTCAGGAGATACCAACCCCAAGAGGAAGTAAGCCTACCAGCCTCTCAAACCATGAGTCAAAAAATTCCTGTTTTTAAGTCAACCCATTGTACAGTGTTTTGTTTTAGTAGCCAGGAATATAAAACAAGTACAATAGTAAAATACTGCTTCTTCCTGGCTATTAGTACTGGTTAAATATTTTTAGGTGACTAGTTATATGTCTTTCTCAATCTTCTCTTAGAATGTTAAATATCAAAGCAGTGGTATGTTTTTCTGTAGTCACATGTATGGTGCTAGAAAAATCATGTGTAAATAGATGCTTTATAAAACAGTAAGATGAAAGATGACCAGAATCTTGGGAGAGGGGTAAAGGAAACTTTGCTTAAATTTCCTGTCTTCTCAACATCTTTTGACCTAAGGTAATATTTTTATCACCCATTCTAATATCTTACTTTATTTTAGAGAATTAATCTCTGTTTCAGACTATGGATTCTGACATGGAATTTGCAAGGCTTTATTGGAGGCAAGAAAAAAGGGAAGCTCTGTAATGTACCCAACATCATAGTAATAGTTTTGGTTATATTTTTAGGGGAGTCCATGAATAATTTTCTCTAAGGTCAGTGTCTTTATGAATATCCACCTTAATGCAAAAATTGGAACGTGTTGGTATTCAGAGTCCCATCAAACAATTGTATGAGGTTTTGTAACACATTTTGGACTAAGAGCTTGAAAATTTGAGTCGAATTCTTACCTACATAATATACTAGCTATATAATTTGGGCAAATTTCTTAAGTTTTCTGGATCTCAGTTTCCACATAAATATAGTGGATATAAGTACATACATGACCTAAGGAGATAATATATGCATTAGATCTCTAAGACTAATGTATATACTGGATCTAAAATATATCCAAGAGCATTGTAGTTTATATGTTGTGATGTAAATATTGACTATAATGATTTCCATATGGGTGAACTCTGAGTAAAATAATCATGTCTTTTATTAGCTTGACAGCTATAAATCCATCTAGATTTTCTCTAAAAATATAGCAAGAATATACTTTGGCTACTGATTTAAATAGTTGCCAAAATGCAGAATAAACAAATGCATAATTTACTAAAGTCTTTTTACAAAATATCTTTGTTACCCTGTTGGCTACAGGCATAGTATATACTTTTGCCTCTAGTTTCCTGAAGAAATTCTGATTGTCATGAAAATAAATGCATACTTTTGCCATTCCAGAGTACGATCCTAACATTATGGCATTTCTAAGGATTAAATTTCTCCAAGTGTCAGTTGCTTTTTTCTTCTTGTATAAAATACTAAAATGATGCAAATGGTAGAATTTTGACTGAAAAAGTAATATAACTTCATTTAAAACAGAGAGGAAAGATCAAGCCAGCTATCATAATGTATCTAGCAATAAAGGGGTGGCTTTTGTTGACTAAAAAATATCAAAACCACACGAATATGGAGCACATATAAGGAATGAGCTGAAAAATGCTAAAAAGCAGACTTGATTGACAGGCTGGTAAGAATGCCTAGATGCCTGCCATGTCCACTGAACTACGGGATCATGATATCTGGAAGAGGCAATGCTAGCTGACCAAGATTTCATTTATTTGCTTAAGCCAGGATCAACATAGGCCATTAGATTGCAAGGGCCTGGAAGGCATAAACTGTGACCTTCTGATGATTGCCAACCCCCAACTACCAAGAAGAGAGTCGGAAACACAGTAGTCTTCAATATTAAATGTGCGAGTAAGTAGAAATGGCTGAATGAATAAAATGAGAACCCAGAAGAGAAGAAACCAATTAAGAAGTTTCTGCATGAGGGAAAAAGGAAAAGTTGAATTGTGAGACACTGACCTCTTTGAGGGAAGTTTGCATGGGTTCCTCCCCAAGCACTGCCTAAGGCAGGGATATGAGTACAGGTAGTATATTTGGAAGTGATCTTGGGTCATACAGTTAGGGAAAGGGAAAGTGAGCCAGAGAAAGGAAGCCACCAAAAAAAGGAAATAGAGGTAAATGGAGCTTCATCTTCCTATGGAACTCTGAGAGGTTTTCAGATGGAGAAGAGAGAAATGGAACAGAAGGCAATGAGTTTATATGAGATAGGAAGAAAGAAAAGAGGATAACGTGGTTGGAGAACAGCAACTGATCAGTGAGCTTAGAGGCTATAGAACATCAGGGGAACAATTGAAGGTGATTTGGAAATGAACAGTGAACCATTGGCAATAGGTCTCCCTATTGTCTAAGAATTTGGACTTTTTCCTAAAAGTAACCGAGCCTCATGAAGGACTTTTATGCAGGCAGAAAACATCAACATATCTGATTGTTAGAGTAATAATTGTGGTGGAAATATGGGTAATGGAGAAGAGACAGTAGTACAAAGAATAAGGAATTAGAAGTAAGGAGACAAATTAGGACACTATTACAGAAGACCTTCTAATACATGATGCAGGCCCAACCTATGCAGTGGGAGTGGAAGAAGAGGAAAAATTCAGAGATTTCTGAAGGGGATTGATAGGTTTTGTTTTCTGATGTATATTGGAAGGATTCTTGGCAGTTTCCAAATATCCACCGCTTCTGTGGTTTGGAGAAAAAACAGGATGCCAAGGCTTTCAGCAGGGTTTGTCTTTTGATGTGAGGTCTGTATGTGTGTGTGTATGTGTGTTTGATAGAAGGTATCAACTGCTGTTTTATGTGTAAACTGGCTAAATATTTGCCAGTTGGTAAGGTAGCCTGGCTAGCAAATTGAATCAACTTCGAAAGAAGAGCTATTGCTGTCATTAATGTGAAATGTACCCCTAATATTAAAGCAATAAATTCAGGAGGACAGGGTGTTAATAAGTAGGGATCTTTTTATAAATCTCAAGACATTGAGATTTCAGTAGTGAAAAGGAAATGAATGAATCATTCACTTAAACAAAGGAAGGAAAAGTTGATCCTAAGCATCGAAAAAGATTTAGCCTCACGGTAAATAAAAAAGAAAATAGAACATTGGATTTACTATCAAATTAGTGAAGATTTTTTAAAAGAAAATAATATCAGCAAGGTGGCTATGACATGATATCAGACATGGCTGGTAGGAGAGTAAGCGGACACATTTCTGGAAAGTGATTTAAATCTCATATCAAATACATTTCATACTCAATAATTCCATCCCTATGAATCTTCACCAAGAGAAATACCTTAATGTGAATAAAATTAAGTTCAACATTATTTAAGATAAAAGAACAAAGGAAACAGCTTAAACACCCAGTAAGAGGGGAATGATAAATGAAATTAAGTGTAAAAAAAAAAAAGATCATGCCAATATTAGCACCCCAAAATGCACACTGTACCATCTCATAATATGTTTCTGAATCAAAAAAGGGAAGTTAGAATCTCTTTTAAAATTTAGAGAATTACAAGTAGTGAGCAGTCAAGTGTTTTCTTTTGTTTGATTACGTAGCAAATCATGATAAAGGCAGATTTAGAAAATCAGGTTTCCGACTCCCAGTTTCATAATCATTTCTTCTGAAACTTATAATAATGGCACACATTTCAAGTTCAACCTATTATGCTGTGTAATGAAATGGTAGTGATTCTCTCCTGTGGATTTTCTTCTGGAAGGATGTTACTTTAAAAATTTCAGTTAATCTTTAAACAATGTAAATATTCCAAAGGCAGGAAATATTACGTATTCTGATCAGAAGTATTCTCCCAGTCCACTTCATTACATTCTGAATCCTCAATTATCTCACATAGTGATTAATATCAGTCTATTTCATGATTTCCTATGTTATTCAAAGGCAAACAAATGACAAATGGAGTGTTTTCCATGTGATTAAGTATGACAATGACTATATCTAATAGTCCATAGTGGAACTTAATCCCCGCTTCAGAACGTCCATTCTACATGTCAATCTTTCAAGACCCTTCCAGAGTCTTGCTCCTTGATGGTCCTTGGACCAGCAGCATCAACATCGCCTGTAAGAAATACATAATCTTAGATTCCACCCAAAACCTACTAACCCAAATCTACATTTTAATGGGTGATTCATGTGCACATCAAAGTTTGAGAAGCACTCTAATAGATATTAAAAGCAATTTCACTCAGAGGTTTTTGTATGGCCAGAGACAGAGTAGCTTTGTGCCTTTGACAAATCCTACTTAGGTAGAACTTTCTAGTCTGCTGTTGTATGGAAGAGAGGGTTATTATTCAGTTTCTCTCTTCAGGCCATAGTAAGGCATGATTTGGATTAGTGAATGTTTATTTAATCTCATCAATCCCTTCCAACACATGATTACAGACTATTTGAGACAGAATCAAGACTTAAGCTTTCTATGCAACTTTTGCCTGTGCTCCACCCAAGTCCTGAATTCTGGACTGCCCACATCAAAAAGTCAACGGTGCTAACCAAACAAAAACAACAATACCAATAAATTAGTTGCACCAAAACAAACTAGCAAGAATCCAAAGTCTAAAGAAATTCCCTGGAAATAATCCATGAATTCCCTGGATATCCCCAGGTGCAAAATCCATCTCAAAGACTATTTATCTTTTATCTTCCATATTCCATTAGACTCTTCTTTTGAGAACAAATAATTTCCTATGTAGGGAAGCAGATGTAGCTCAACTGATAGAGTGTCTGCCTACCATATAGGAGGTCCAGGGTTCAAACCAGACCGGGGTTCAAGGCCTCCTGGCCCATGTGGTGAGCTGGCCCACACACAGTGCTGCCACGCTCAAGGAGTGCCATACTACACAGGGGTGTCTCCCATGTAGGGGAGCCCCACGTGCAAGGAGTGCACCTTGCAAAGAGAGCTGCCCTGTGTGAAAAAAAAACACTGTCCAGGCTGTCCAGGAGTCGTGCCACATACACGGAGAGCTGACGCAGCAAGATGACGCAACAAAAAGAGACACAGATTCCTGGTGCCACCAAGAATGCAAGTGGACACAAAAGAACATACAATGAATGGACACAAGAGAGCAGATAATGGGGGCAGGGGGAAGAAAGATAAATAAAAATGCATCTTTAAAAAAATCCCTATGTAGCCTTCTTTTTGTTACTTTCCTTCTCCAAATACAAAAAAAAATTGTAATTCATTGCTTATGTGTCTTTATTTTTTATGTTGAATTCATTTCCCATAGACATTTCAGGTTCTATGTCATAATTCTGTGTGAGCCCTACCTTAGCTGTTTTACTCACAGAGTAAGCTAATTCTTTGTGCTTGCCAAAATAATCAAGGTCTATGAAGTTGTTTTGAAAAATTTCAAAGAAAACAAAAGTAAGCTTGCAATTTAGATATTAAAAATGAGACAATAGGTTCAAATAAAGTCTATATAACCCTTCAAGTAGTGTGAGATTTCACTTACTGGGAAGAACTGAAAAGGACTATTTGCAAAATTAAGCATTAGCTTCTCACATCACCTTTAGCTCTTCTAGGAAATAGACACTGAAAGTGGGCAAATGATAATCCTTTTCTCAGTAATACTATTGCTCACACATTTGCCACTAAAAGTCTTATCTTTTAAAAGTATATTGGGTACTAATGAGGCAGATTGAAAGCATTTCCTCAAAATTTTAGTAGTACCTGGATTCACTTATTTAACTTTATTATTCCAAGACAGCTTACGTAAGAATAATTAATCACCTTTTTTCTAGTCAGTACCTGGGTTTGTTATTGAGGTTCCATGACTTATTTTCAAATTGGGCATATCTGATTTCCATAAAAGGTTGAATTGAGAATTCATAGAATTTTCGTTTAACTCATCTGTATTAAATAAAATCCAGAATTTTAGTCAAGAAGTGTTAGATATTAATCACATGTGAGTGGGATCATTAAAATTTCCTTTACCTTCCAGAAGAGCAGGTCATTATGGAATCATAAGAAGTGAGCTCACTTAATAATCTTTACAATTACATAAAAGCAATCATTTTCATAAGTCTTATGAGAAGCTTTCAACTATGACTTGAAGAGCATGTTGGAATATTAGAATGTATTATGTTGTGTTATTATAGATATGACTTGTGAATTGAAAAAAAAATGATCTCTGACTCAAAATTTTGAAAAGTTATCCTTTCCATCTTGAGTAGTTTTTATTGTTTAACCCTGTTTGTGATTTTTTTAAAAGTAGAGATCTTATGGGTAAAATATAAATTTCAGTATCATTTTGTAATTATTATACTCTTAATTTTATAGAATATTAGAGGAGAAATGCAATATTATCCTGCAATTAAAAAAAACAGTTGGTGACAATTGAATGTTAGTGAGCTAAGAGGACAAACTAAATCAGAAATCCCTCCTCTAAATTATTATAGCCTTTCTCCTTCTTTTTCGCGTAACCGCTTATCATCTTTGACTTTGAAATTCAACAGTTTAAACTTGGTTCTTATTTCAGTGGACTAATCCCCTTTTATAAATCATGCTGAAGAGCTGAAGTAATTTGCACATCATTTAAAGAGTATTTGCTTTGAAATATTCACCTCCAGCCCTTTTGTATATTCTTTCTCTCTAAAGATTTGTAGTATTTGTTTTGCTCTCTGAGGTATAAAAGACCTGGATAAACTTTATTCCTGTTGTTTCAAGATTAGTTAACGAAAATGCATATTAATTCAGCAGGGACAGGAACAAACCTCAATAAAGATGATCCTACATATGCCTTTTGGGACTAGCAAAGTACAAAATGTCAGTCTTCAAATCTCCTTGGAATTGTTCAAAAGAGCATTGAGGGATTTAAATTTCCACAATATGTCTGCAATTGTATTTTATTTTTTGTGTGTGGGAAAGAGGCAGTATACTGATTATTTTTCTCCAGAAAACTTATTCTAATTTGTATTTGAAAAAAATTATCTGTAAAGTAACTCTTCAAGAAGACAGAGGAAAACCACCACAGAAAAGGTTAATTTAGCAAAAAAAAAAAAAATATATATATATATATATATATACCTGCTGTGCTATTTTTAAAATTTATTTATTAGAACTCAGATTCCAAAATAAAGTTTGACAACAGAACATCCATATATGTATGTATGTATGTATGTATGTATGTATTTATTTAAAAGTGGAATTGAAAGGACTTTATAGAATTAGTGGTAGAAATATTTAATGCTGCTTTTAAATTTATAAACTCAAAATTACAATTTGCTAGTAAATGCAGAAAAAAAACAGATTCTTCCCAAATAATATAACTGTTCTGTATGTTAAGATGTTCCCTGTTTTTCCCTTAAACTTGAAATGACCATAAACTTTTGGCACTTAAGTGCTTATCCAGAAATGATTAAGTGGATTCAGGAGTATAAATCACTCATATAGATCCAGCCACCCACAGTCATGTTCCACTTCTCTTCTTTACAAGTGTAGTAATAGACATTTCCACAGTCCTTAGGGTGCCAAACTTTGCACCATTAGGAAAATCTGCAAGTAGCTTGATTTATCTTCCTCACTCAGTCAGCTAAGACCCAACTAAGTAAAAATCAGCAGGAACGAACTTGACTTGTTAAACTTTTTTAATAGGAAGATTCAACAATTACAACTTTCCTCCTCCTTTGCCACTTCAATTTACATTGGATGTGAAGCCCCTGGTGAAAAATATTCAGATGAGATCTCAAATTATAGGTGTATGGCTGGATGATGCTGACTCTGGGTTTTCATTATACACAGAGGATTGTCTGCTGTTTGCAATTAATCCAGACACAATCCTCTTGGTACTTTGAGAGGAATGTGGAAGAAATAGCCATTTTATAAGACGTAAACTCCTAAATTACCCTAAATTAGAGACACTATTAATCGGACACTTAGATATAGATAGGATCTGCTTATTGTGTAGTCTCATCTTTCCCTGATGGAGAAATCAATTAAATATTTAGGATGTGGAATACCTTCCAGGTTGGATAATGCATTTCATTTAAATTATGGCCCTCCAATCCGAAACATTAAAGGGGATCTTAACGGATGGAAGCACATTACTATCTCTTGGATTGGGCGCATTAACACTTTAAAAATGAATGTGCTTCCCAGGATTTCCTATTTGTTCCACCAGCTGCCTGTCGATGTGCCAGATAAACAGTTTAAGGATAACTATGTAAAAGATGCATGTGCAACATTTGGTGTGCTGAGGTGCATCCTTGTAGGAAAAGTCCCCAACTGTGGCCCTTTTGCATTTTTTCTCAATGCCCTGGCAGTCTAAAATGAGAGGGCTCCTTGGATCATGGGAGGGTGGGAGGAAAAAATAAAAGAGATACAATTAGACTTCCCATAAAGCTTTGGTGTATTTCTAATCTTTTGTCATTTCTACTATAATTTATCTTAGTAAATAGTGATAATCATAAGAGACTGTTAAGACAATATAGTAGAATTATAAATAAGCATGAACTTTCCTATTATAAAATTATCTGGCCATTCCTAAGCATGAGGGTAATTATTGATTCTCACCCAAAGACCATTATTATGTCAAATTTTGAACAGTATTATAAGAACGAAACTCATGTGTCCCATACTTGAGAAGCATGGTTAGATAGAGCTGATGTTCAGGAGTGCTTACCAGGCTGCCGGCACTGCTCAAAGCACTTTAGATGAACTCTCTCACTTTATCCTCTCCACAGCCCTATAAGGTAAGGTGGTATTACTGGCCCCCATTTTACCTATGTGGTAATCAACACACCCAACGTCATACCTCTAAGAAGTGGCAGTTTAAATGCAAAGCCAGGCAGTCTGGTCCACAACCCTAAACAGTAACCACTGCTCTGGGAAGCTGCTGAGTTCTGTTCCTTTAGTGGTTGTGTAAACTCTGAGCCAGTCACTTAACCTCGCTTAGCTTTCATTTATAGTCTTGTCAATAATAATAGTACCTACCTCACAGAGCTGTTTGGAAACATAAATTAGATTATGTTTATGAAGTTCATAGGAGTGTTTGACACATGTAAACACTCAATAAAAGTTGTAACATTAGTATGAGTATTTTATTTTCTCCCACGGTATTTTTTTTTAAAACCCTACTAATTTGGCTAAGAAAAGGTTACCTTATAAAAGATTGACATCCCTAGATGGTAACCTATTTTCCAAAAAGTCTTTTGGTTATATGAGGTGAAACGGTATATTGAGTGTCTTATAGAAAGCTATAAACTTCCTGAACTGAGCTAGAAGTCTGTCCTCTTTCTTTTTCCATTTATGAAAGTCTTGATTCACAATTGACATAGATATATCATATTAGCTTACTTAGTGAAAACAAATTTAGCCAATCATAAAACAGATGATGAAGATAGTGGTCAATTTTTTGTTTCTCTAGACAGACTCCTCATGCCAAATCTGATAGAGCACATGCTTCAGTGCATTTCCTTGCTTCAGAAGAACGCAGAAAACTCAGCTAACTGGTATAATTATATAACTTGGATGGTCATATTGAGGGGGTTAAATTTTGGCAAGAGAACATGGAATTACTAAGTTCAGTGAAGGTGCAGGAACTGAACTGAAAAGAAACTGCTTATCAGCATTTTAATTGGGAATAAATGAACAAACAAAAAGGAAACAAATTGATCCTTTCAAAGTTGGGAGGAAAGAATGTTCCAGAAGCCTTCCCTTATAATCACTGTCACTGGGAAGACCTAAGGCCTCTTATTTGTTAGTAATTGATACCCAGACTTAGGCTCAAACTCTAAAGACAACTGCTATATTAAGAGCTTGTCAAGAAAGTTTAGAATTAGTTGGAATTCGTTTTTGTTCTAAAGCAGTCTTTCACAAGTCTTTCACCTTTGAACGGACTTTATTATAAATCAGGATTGAATCATATACAGATACTTTTAACCTTTCAGTATGTTACAAAGACTGATCAGCAGTTACTCTGTATTTATGTGTTGTTGCTTATTTGGACTTCACTCCTACCAGTGAAGTGAAGATCCTCATCCACTTTGTGGCTCTCGTCTTCTTCAACTGAGCAGACGGATAAAGAAAGGACTTGAATGGAATGAGACTCCAGCCTAACCAAATAGGTCAGTCTATCAACCCTGAAAACCAAAGAAAAAACAAGTTACAGAGACAGATACTCTTCAACAGCATTTTGGTTATCTTCATAATACAGAGGGCTAATTAATTCCTAAATATCATAATGTGTCCATAATATAAATTGATTATCTCAGCTCAAGTTTATCTATATCTGGGAACTGAGAGAAGATAAAATAGACTTTAAAAAAGCTAGAATCTATATTCAGGGACTAAGTGAAAATCATATAAACTCTAAAGAGCTAGAAGAGTGGAAATAAACACTTGTTTTATGCAGTCACTTACCATGACTTTATTGCAAACTTGAGGGGTTAAAGAGGCTCCAAGTGTTCTCAACTTTACATTAACAAAATGGTGTTTATGGTCACGTTTTTAAGTCAATATTTTCTATTCTTTATGAAGATGACAAAATTTAAAAATGAACTTATACAAGAAAAAAGTATAGAAGTATGTATACTTGAGTGTGTCTACAAAAAATAAGTACAAAAATGACTTGTTAAACATGCTGTTTTGCAAGGTCATTTGGTCAAATTTATATTTATATCTCACATAGAATTTATTGAGATTTGCATTCACCTTAAGGACAAACTCTAGCCTGTAGAGTGTTAAGCAGCCCTATGGACCATGGTCTGCCAAGAGTTTAAAGGAGAATTTAATGAGTCAAAATACTAAGAGCTTGAGTCTGGGTGTCCTTTTTATTTTAATCCCTATATTAGTCTGCCAAAGGGTGTTGGCTTTTATAAAGGGTATTTATTTGGATTAAAAGCTTATAGTCCCAAGGCCTTGGAAAGCCCAACCTAAGGTACCATAAGAGGTAATTTCTCACCAAAGTCAGCTGCCCCTTGTTGAAGCAAGATGGCAGGTGATCTCTACCTGGTCTCTCGGGACTTCCTATATCAGTCCCTGGCACAAGGTTTGTTTCTTTCTGGGCTCTCTCAGCTTCAAACTATGAAGTGAATGACTTCTCTCTCACCTGGGCCCCAGTATGAAACATGACAGAGCTTGCTCTCTCTTCTTGTGTGTCATCTTTTTTTTTCTAAAGATTATTTTTAAATTTTATCTCCCCTCTCCTTCCCTCATTGTTTGCACTCTGTGCTTTCTGTGTCTGTTTGTTGAGTCTACCAGGAAATGAACCCAGGAGCTTCCATATGTGAGAGGGGCAAACAACACTTGAGCCATCTCCACTCCCTGATTTTTGACTCTCATTTTGTTTCCTCCATGTGTCATCTCATTGCATCAGATTGCATCAGCTTGCTGTGCCAGCCCATTGCATCAGCTCACTATCTTGCTTGTCCTCTTTAGGCAGCACTGGGAATTGAACCTGGGACCTCCCGTGTGGTAGGTGGGTGCCCAACTGCTTGAGCCATGTTTGCTTCCCTTGTGTATCTTCTTGAGTGTATCTTTTTCATTTCTGTTGGCCCCACCAGTGGGGCAGGGACTCAAAATGAATCACACCTTACTGATGTGGTCTAAGCAAAGCCCTAATCTTAAATACAATTTAATCAAAGACATCACAGCTGAATCTAGTGAATTCAAAGGGTATCATATCCAGAGGAATAGATTAGTTTACAAATATAGTATTTTTCTTTTTTGGGTTTCATATATAATCTCAAACTGCCACACTCCACCCTCTGAATCACAAAAAAAATTACAATATTCCAAAAAAAACCCATAAATCCTTTCAGTTAGCAATGCTAAGTACGAAATCATGTCACAGAGAAATACAGTTTGTCTTGGGGCAAAGTCCCCTCTGGCTGTAGAACTGTGAAACTTAAAAGCAAGTTATCTGCTTCTAATACAGAGAGGGACAAATATAGAATAAATATTTGCATAAACATAATGGCAGTTTGGGAGGGAAGCATGTGTCACTGGTCCTCAACAGCTCTGAAAACCTACAGAACATACTCCATTAGATTTCATAGTCTGAGAATCATTCTTAGAATGATGGTTTCTTCTCCTTGGGGCTTCATGAGGGCCCACCTTTTCCACAGGCTTGCCCGATGGCCATTTTCTTGGTCCTACCTTCATGAAACCATCTGGGTGATGTCCCAGCTCCAGACCTTACCCTTCAAGAATATTGGGGTGATGGCCACACTTTCCCAAATCTCTGGGTTACAGTCTCAACCCCCTTGTCACAGTTAGGTGGCAGCAATATTCCCCCTAATCTCTGGTATACAGCCCAACCTCCTCAGAAGAGTGAGGTGGTGACTTGGCCTTCCCTAATACAGGGAACGGGTCCACCTCTCTCAGAGTACCAGAGTGGCAACCTCGCTCTCTCCAACCCATGGGGAGAGCCCACCCCTCTCAGAGCACTGGGTTGGTGATCTCACTATTCTCAACTCTTGGGGAATGTGCTCCACCCCCACCCCCATAGCCTGGGGCAGGCAGAACTGTCCCTGAACAGTGGGCTGGAAAAACCACCCTTTTCAAATTCCAGGGCAAACTCACCATCTCCATACATGTTTGGGGTCTCTCTCTTGGCCCAAGGAGATATCTTATTTCCAGACCTCACCTTCCATGATTTAATTCTTAAAGCCATTTTCCCTTCCATCTCTCCCCTCTATACCCTTTTAGTCCAGGCTGACAGTGATTTTGTGCATACAGATCTTGCAAAAAGCTTGTTGGTTTAGCTTGCAGGAAGCATGGTTCCAAGCCATCAGATGGTAATACTTGCCACAAGTCTTTCCTGGATAATTGTATTTTCAATCCTAGCTTTCAAGTTACAAGTTTAGTTAATTCCTCAAATGGGGTACTATCATTTGGGGACTTGATTTGCAGAGACTTGGAATTTCCAGAATCAGTTTCTGTTTTCTTTGTACCCAACAATTCAGTTACCAGCTTATCTCTTTCATCTAGCATTTTTGCTATAAGTTGCAAGAAGAAGCCAAGCTGCATTCTCTGAGTTTACTTTGGAGAACTCTTTAGCTAAATGCCCAGGCTCACCACTTTCAAACTCTGCCTTCCATATAACATCAGGAGTCAATCTTACTAAGTTCTCTGCAACTTTAAAACATAGATCACCTTTCCTCCACTTTCCAATAACAGTGTCATCATTTCCTTCTAAGACCTTATCAGAAATAACTTTACGCTCCATATTCCTACCAACAGTCTCTTCAAAGCAATCCAGGCCTTTTCCATCAAACATCTCACAGTTCTTCCAAAAAATAACCCTTACCCATTTATAAAACCATTCCAGAATTTTTGGTAATTGCAACAGATGATACCCCACTCCTGGTAACAAATTCTGTATTAGTCTGCTAAAGGGGTGCTGATGCAAAGTACCAGAAATATGTTGGCTTTTATAAAGGGTATTTATTTGAGGTAAAAGCTTACAGTCCCAAGGCTGTGGAAAGTCCAACTCCAGGTACTGTAAGAGGTACTTTCTCACCAAAGTCACCTGTCATGTATTGAAGCAAGATAGCAGGCAATCAGTGCCTGGCCTCACAGGGCTTCCTGTATCAGTCTCTAGCCTAGGATTTATTTCTTTCGAGGCCTTCTCAGCTGCTCAGCTGTTCTGTTTTCTTCAGCAACAGACTATCAGGTGAATGGCTCATCTCTCTCAGGTCCCCAAGATCAAACATGACAGAGCTTTCTCTTTCTTCTTGCATGTCTTCCTGAGTGACAATCCTCAATGTTTCAGAGGCTTGAATTGTTTCCTGGCTGGCCCCAGGCATGAGGTTCTGTCACCTTGGAGTAGTAGAAACATTGTTAAAAGGTCTAGAGACCAACCATCAAGGAGCAGGTGCTACAGGTGTTTAAATAGAGACTAAAGCAAATCACTGGCCACCCAGCTGTGATGCAGTGATGAAGAGTAAGGGTGCGAGAGCCACATGATCTGGGCTTAAGTCCTGATCCTGCCAGTACTATCTGTGTGACTTGGGTAATATTTCCTTATGGAGTTGTGAGGGCTAACTCATCCTCTGAATGTACTTAGAATGCTGCCCGGGATATAGTAAATGCTCATTACATGTTAGATATCAATATTAGACATTTCTATTAGACCAAAGAAATCTAACAGTCTGTATATCTTGCATATATCTTGCATATATTTTAAAAACAAAATTATAAACATATGAAAGAATGGCAAATTAATTTGAGGATGTTCACAAATAATGTTTAGAATCACTACAAATGGAACAAAATTTCAAACTGTCCATTGAGTCTCATGTATTAAAATTAAATATATTAGGTAATGCTATGAAGTAAGCAAAGATGTAAAGTGATATGATTAAGTTTATTTCAAAAACAGTTAGGTTTTTCTCCCTTTGGTGAAACAATTGTGATCAATCTTTGTATATTCATATCAATATTAATTGCAAAAATATAAACATATTATGTGCTTTGCCATGTTCTAAACACTTAGATATTTATTTTGTCACTTCATTTTAACAGCACTCTATATATTAAGAATACTTTGATATTAGTTTATAGAGGAGGGAATACAAATATTTACTTTTGGAACCCTGATTTTAACTTATGCAGTCTAACTCAGAACACATGCTGCATTTTGATAGGCTTTGTCTAATTTTATTTTCTCTTTTCTTACTTTAAGTCTCACTTGTTTTTATGTATAAATATAATGCTAAATTATTTTTGTACGTGTGTTTTGAGAGAAAAAGAAGTCTTTATACAGATACAAATGTGTGTATATATAGGATATAAAAATAAATTTTAAGGGTCACATTGCCAGATGGAAAAAGCACAAATGTCAAGGAAAGTTGATTTAGAAATTAATATATAATAAACAAAATTTAAACCTTAGCATTTATTGATTTAACAGATGGTGAGTTAAAATGTAAAAACAAATCTTAAAATGCAATTAAATGTTTGAAATTAAACATTATTTTTAATTGAGGTTAAGTGAGATTATTTTGTGAACTTGTTCTGAAGTTTGCTGTTTCCTAGTTCTTTTAAAAAAACAAAAAACTTTAACCTTTAAGTTCCCAAATAAGTTACTTTTCTCATTAACAGATCCTGTTTAGAAATTTGCATATGCTCAAATAATCTGTAGGATTATATTGGATGTAAAAAACTTATTTCATGTTTTTTGTATCATTGATTAATAAATATGTATTAACATTTATAGTCTAAATACACATAATACACATTATTTTAAAATATTTCACACAGGATTTATTATCCTTAACCATATACAAAAGCCACAGAAATCTTTCCTCCAAAAATCCCAAAATGCAGAAATTATACAGATATATACTCTGAAAAAAATATAATAAAACTTGAAATTGATAAGAAAAATTAAACAAAATATCCCAAATCATTTATTAATTAAAATAACATTCTCTTTGATTATTGTTGTCATAAAGAGGCATTCAGAATATGTGCTAATTTGAATCTTTTGAGAACCCTAGAAAATCCTGTTCTTAAAGCTTAACTATTCCTTTGCCTGTAAATGCATTATAGATGGGATTCTGTTAATTCTGGTAAGGGCCTTTGATTAGATTGCAGAACCCAGGGCCAGTCTTAATCTTCTTACCGAAGTCCCTTATAAATGGAGGAAGAAAAGGCCACAGACACGGAGAAAAAGTGCCGAGACAAAGAAACCCCAAGTAGCTGAGAAAGAGGTCCCAGAGACCAGAGGCTAGGATCAGTGGAGCACGGACGTGGGGAAAAAGGCCCTTGAGAGGCGGAAGGAGAGATGGCCCAGAGGAGAGGGCCGAGAAGAGCTATGTGCCTGATTGTCCAAAGTGAGCTTGGGGAGAAAGGGAGCCTGGAGAAGGCAGGGACCAGCAGAGCCATCATTGTGTTTTGCCATGTAGCAGGAGTCCAGGATAACTAGCAGCCGATCTCCGGTGAGACAGTGTCTATCCTGAAGCCTTGATTTGGACATTTTCACAGCTTTAGGCCTGTAAGATTTTAACCTCTTAAATTCTCATTGTAAAAGCCAACCCTTTTCTGATACATTGTTCCTAGCAGGCTTTAGCAAACTTAAACAGAATTCATCAAATTTAGCAATATGCAACCAAAAAAAATTCAGAGGGAAATGCAGAGCATTAAAGTTTTTAGTATTAAAAAGAATGAAAATAAAACAATTCTGTACTCAAGAAATCATTTTTAATAACAAAATATAACTAGATATTTGAAGGTAGAAATAACAAAATTAAAAAGAAAATCCAACACTTAGAAAACAAAAAAACCCTAATCATTTAATGAGATGGTAGTTCTTTGCAAACTAAGCAATTATTAAGATTGAAACAAAAATAACTGAAAATTTTAATTTAAGAGACTATAAAACACATTTAATTAACATTTAAAATGTGAAGCAGACACAGTGGAGATTAAATTTCAATGCAATACTATACAAAATTTTACTTTGATATGTTGGAGACTCCATGAAGTAGGTTATTTTGGAGAAACTACCAAAGTACCTGAGGATAAAGTAGAATATCTGAATACACTTCTTCAAAATCTTCTTCAGAAAGGTTCCAAGTCTAAAAAATTACTGATAAGTAATTACGATTTTCTGAAGAACAGGTAATTTTCATGCCATTCCAAAGCACATAAATAATCAATGAGGTAAAAATCTTCAAATGCATGAGTAGTCAAAGAACTAAAAAATAAAACAGCAGAGTGCTCCACCACAGCCGCCCTAAACAGCATGGGCATGACCCTTGGGGACCTAAAACCCAAATATGGCGAGAAGCTCAACCCTGGCTTTCTAAGAATTTCCTCAAGGGAGCTAACTCCAGAAAACTACACACTGATGCCTCAGTCACAACCAGCACTGTGCAATAAAGGGGAAGGAGACTCCCGCTGAAGGGCTGGTGATCATGGGTGATGAGAAAGAGAAGTCTTAAAATTTTCAATGAAAAACTTCTTGAAAATGGATTCATTAGATCAGGAAACTGAGGATTCTGGATTTTGTCAATGAAGGTCATCAAGACAGCAGTGAACATGATGACTAGTTTGGGAGGAAGGGAACCTATCCTCTTTTTCCTGATATTTTCCTCTCTTTCATGAGGTTTGAAAAGATGACTCAATTACTTTGATCTCACTTCAACTGAATATGGCAAAACAGAACAATCTTTTGGAATAGTGATTACAATATGTGGTCTGTAATCAGCTTCAGGTAATGTATGTAAATAACAGTAAGGAAATTAGGATCATCATAGCTGCCTGCTCTCTTAAATTGGGCTGCTGAGATTGTTAGGTATGCCAAGCTAATATATATAGTTATGGAAGCAATTGGTTTGGAAGATCTTCTTTAGCCACAATGAGCTAATGCTCTTTATTTTTATTTTTATTTATTTTTACAAGACACATAGATCACACAAAATGTTACATTAAAAAATATAGGAGGTTCCCATATGCCCTACCCCTCACACCCCCCCATTTTCCCCACACCGACAACTTCTTTCATTAGTATGGTACATTTATTACAATTGATGAATACATTTTGGAGCACTGCTACACAGCATAGATATATAATATCCTGCATCTGTCCCTGCAGTATCATTCAGGATAACTTCAAGCCCCAAAATGCCCCCATATCATACCTCCTTTTCCCTCTCCCTGCCTTCAGCAACTCCTGAGGCCCCTATCTCCACATCAATGATATAATTTCTTCCATTGCTGGAGTCACACTAATTCTATAGTCGAATACCAGTAGGCCCACTCTAATCCATATTTTATTCCTCCATCCTGAGGACCCTGGGGTGGCGATACCCACTCCACCTCTCAGTTGAGAGGGGGCTTCAAGCTAATGCTCTTTAAAAGGATCCTGGCACCACAGTTTCAATGCTTGAAGGCATAGTTTTATACTACTTAATGCTTTTCAAGATTGCTCATGGCCCATGTTAACTAAAAGGGAGACAGATTCTAATTCACTGTTTCCTGCCTTAACAATCGTTGTCAGATTAAAACTTGAAGGCTTTAGGAAGGTCACAGTGAACACAGCTTAGGTTGCTAAAGCTAATGGGAGCAATATACCAAAAATGAGTTGGCTTTTATAATAGGAATATAGTAGGTTAAAACCTATAGGTCTGAGGCCATGAAAGTGTCCAACTCAAGGCATCAGGTGAAGTTCTTTCCCCGAAGGTCGGCTACTGGCCATCCTGGACTCCTGCCATGTGGCAAGGCACAATGATGGCTCTGCCAGTCTCCACCTTCTTTTCCAGGTTCACTTTCTCCCCAAGCTCAGCTGTGACTGATCAGGCCCATGGCAGCGTCTGCTCATCTCTCCCCTCTCACCCAGGCCTCACTGCTTTCAGTGTCTTCTCTCTGTGGGCCATCTCTCTCAGCCTCTCAGGGGCCTTGTTCCATGCTCCTGTGATCTGCTGATTCTAGCGCCCAGGAGCTCTCTCTCAGCCTCTTGGGGTTTCTCTCTGTCTCGGCAGCCTTCTTTCTGTGTTTGAGACTTTTTAGTCCTCCATTTATAAAGGCCTCCAGTAAGAGGATTATGACCTATCCTGGTTCTTGCAATCTAATCAAAGGTCCATAACTATAGTGATCTAATCAAAAGATCCCTCTACTGAATCTAAACAAAACGTCTCATCTCCATTGGGTTTACAGGCACAGGAAGGGGTTTGTGTTAAGAACAGGATTTTCTGGGCTCCACAAAAGACTCAAACCAGTACACCATCTCAGCTCACAATGTGGTACATGAATTGGGATGTTTTGAGTAACTATAGAAGAAGATCCCAAGTTACAAAGATTTGCTTTTGTCAGCTTCCAATTCAAGTCTAAGAGTCAAAGCACCTGCTAATGATTAAAATTCTGAAATGCTGCATTTCATTAAATGGCAATAAGAAAGAATTTGCTTTATTTGCTTTGTTTCTTCTCTATAACATCTATGATCATAAAGATGAAAAAAATCATAGTATTTCAGATATATCATTTCAGAGTAAAATAAAAATTAAAAAGTAACAAACTACATTTTTTGTAAATGTAATTGTCAAATTTAAAATATATGCTAGTCAGAATAGATACAATAGCTAAAGTGAATTGAGAGCTATTATGCATCAAGCACTACTCTTAAGATTTCAACACACAGTAATTTATTTCATACTCTTAATAGCCCTTTGAAATCAGTTGTATTTTATCCCCATTTTACAGATAGAGAATCTGAAACATGGGGAAATTTAACAAAGTCATAGAACTAGGATGTAACAAAGCCAGAATTTGTATCTGATCTGTACAGGTTCAGAGGCTATGGATTTAAATATTATACTTCACTGCATCATAACCATGTAAATATAAAAGTAAATGTATGCATGTGCAAGTGTATATATGCATATTTTATCTCTATTGTTTGTATAATCTTTTTGTGAAGCAATTTGGAAATGTGCACTGAGAGCCTTAAAAATATTTGTATTCTTCAAACTTAATCTCAGTTGTAGAAATCAAGTCACACAAAATAATAAAAACAAACTAACAAGATTAATTAAAATGTCTTTGATCATAATAAAAATTTTGAAGTAATCTAACTGCCAACAGTGGGCATTGGTTAATCAATTCTTGGTGCATCCATATGATGGTATATTATGCAGCCATTAAAATTTATGTTTTCAGAGAAAAATCGCAGAGTGAATGTTCATGGCATAATGTGGTGTGAAAAAAAAAACCAGGATACAATACTTGTTTGACAAAACAGTATGAAAGCAGGGCCCTTATCTACTGTTTCAGACCTTTGTCTATGGTACAAAGTAAGGGCTTATTAATATCTGTTCAATAAAATACTGAATATATGATATGAAAAAGATATGCCAAAATAATAATAGCAACAGTGGTTACAACTAAGTAATAAAAGTAACATTTTTGTTTGTTTTCCCTTCTCTATTCTTTCCATATCTCACAACTTTTCCGTAATATATATGTGTGTTTTTCAAAATCAGAAAAATTATAAAAATATGACATTGCTGTAGAAAGTCAGACAATATTTCTTATTTAAAAAATACATCTCACAAAATGCTTGCTATGCCATTTAGAAAAATATTTAGCTGTTGTTCCTCTAATTCAAAACTCTCACATCTGCTTGCACTAATGTTCTACCCAAACTTCACTGCCCCTGATATGTGACCACAATAAATAAATTTTACTACTAATTTTATTCTTTTAATTTTTTTCTCTGCATACATAAAATTGTGAATGACACATCTGCAAAAATGGATATCCAGATACTAAAAACATAGATTTTTATGAAAGAGTTGGAATGTAAATGTTTAGGAAAAAAAGTACCCGAATAATATTAAATTAGAGTCTTTATTTTCTACTAAGCAGAATTCAGATATGAAACATAAATTGGGTTTTACCACTTGATACTGTAATTGCTTTAGAGTTATTAGTCCCTTTATTACTATTTTTTTCTCTCAGTTGGATTTTATCGAAGACATGATAGAGTTTGCCAGAGACAGTTTGCCTAAACTTATATGCTTTTTAACCTCACAAATATGTGCAATTCTTCCTACCTCTGACAAGAATAAAATGGGAGGATGATGAAACAGCTGAAATGTTACCATTTTACAGGAAAGGGATTCAGAGTACGGATGGTCTCGATTGTTTCTCTGCGCTGGGTCATGATTCAGGGGCAAGTGCTCTGTAGGGCTGGGGCTGAAGGGCAAGTGGCTACCCATGAATACCTCTACCCTTGCTATCCAAAGAAAACAGACACACAGCACATGGATAATCCACTAGGCATCCGTCTTGGGTGGCCTTTTTTTGCCAGAAGGTGTTTCCTTTAATTTAAAGAAAGAGGTTAGTCCCTTCTTAAGGCTTCAAAATACATAGTGATTAGGGAAGCAGATGTGACTCAAACAATTCAGCTCCTGCCTACCACATGGGAGGTCTGTGGTTCGGTTCCCAGTGCCTCCTAAAGAAGACAGCAAGCTTGTGCAACGGGCAGGCATGGCAATGTGACACAACAAGAGACACAAGAAGAAAAACATAATGAGAGACACAAAAAAGGAGGGAGCAGAAGTCCTGGTGCCTCCTAAAGAAGATGAGCAAGACAATGAGCTGACATGATGGGCAAGCATGGGAAGCAGATACAACAAGATGACACAACAAGAGACACAAGAAGAAAACCATAATGAGTGATACAATAAAGCAGGGGGTAGAGGTGATTCAAGCAATTTGGCACCTCCCTTTCACACCAGAGGTCCTGGGTTCAGTTTCTGGTGCCTCCTAAAGAAACAAGGAAGAAGAATAGACACAGCAAGTGCAAACAATGAGAGGGGGTGAGGAGAAATAAATAAATAATAAATCTTTTTAAAAAATACGTAGTGATTCTAAAATACTCAAGCCCACTTTTAAATTAAAATCCTTGAACTTTTTTTTTCAGATCTGACTCAGACGATAAGACTACTCTTTCACTTCCCATAGCAGATTTGATACACCTATGGGATCTTCATTTCTCTAAATTTAGAGCTAGCTCCAGGGAATATAGATATGTATCATTTTTCCATTTGTGCTAAATCTTATAAGACAATATAAGGGCTAGATGCCTTGGTTTTGCTACCAGAAGAGATGTTGTTTTTTATTCCCATCATCAAATGGAAGCAAATGAAAGTAATGGAATCTATAAATGTAAGAACATCAGTAAATCATCAGGAAAAAAGTTTACACCTCAGAAAAATAAGCATCTATCTCTCAGTGTCCATGTTCCTCAGCATAAGCCAGAGCACCCTTATCTGTAAAGAAAAAGTGAATGCTTTGCATAACTGAAGGTATCAGTTAATTATACTTCTGAAGTTGTCTGTAAATAAAATTCCCCTCTGGGAGTGTCCTCTTCTGCATAATATATTAAACAAATAGGTATCATTTTTCATTCCAACAAGACTGGAATTCCACCATTAAAAATGAACTCAGCTGCAGGTGCTCATGATATGTAAAGTTGGTTTTGATAAGGTGTATAAGAAACTCTGAAATTGGCATGCCATGCCCATTTTGCCAGGGATTTTCATTTCGATTTGTTTGTTTTTTGCTCTGTTTTGTTTTATTTTGTGGCTGAAGTTTGCCTTTACAAAAATGGCAGTTTAAAGTTTTTAAACCAGGGGGAAAAAGCAAAAGGCTTCAAAGAAGAACTATTTCCTGATCATTAAATCTTCTGCAAAGGCCTGGTAGGAAGTCACATAGCCTCACTGACAGTGAGATGCACCTCACGTTCAGAGTCAGAGTCACACTCCGAGTCCAGTCATCTACTTGTACTTTAACTCAACATGTTGACCCTGTTCTATGACTGAAGATATGAAAGTGAACAAGTAAATAAGCCTATGTGCCCCGAAACTGTCCCACATGTAGGGAATGCTAAAATAAGAGCCATAGGCACTCAAGGATGGGAGGTAGCTAAAACTACAACTAAACAAATATCTACTGTCACAAAAGGAAGAAACTTAGACCAAAAATGCACTCTATCATTTAGGGTTAAATCAGAGCGGCAGAATTAACACCAGTGAGATGGATAGACAGATAACAAGAAACGGGCTTAGGTGATTATGGGAGCTGGTTAAGAATGTCTCAGCCCCTAGGGCAGCCAGGCAGAAGGGAGAGACCAGGGTAGGCTCTTACCTGCGGGCATGGGCTGAAACTTGTCCACAGGCATTGTGGGGAGCAGATCAGGAGCAGGTGGGAATTGACTGTTGCTGCCTCCCTCTACCCCTTCCCCCAGCCTTTGTTATCTTCTTCTTCCAGCCGTTGCTGTCCTTCCCGCCAGTCCCGCCCACGTTGCCAACATATAATCTGCCCTCTTCCTTAGCCACTGCTTGCCTCATAGCCGCCTGCCCAGTCCCGCCTATCCATTATCACCCCTAGCCAGCCCGCCCTAGCTTCAACCCCTCCCTCTACCCAACCATATATAACTAAGTGTACTTCCTCAATAAATTAGACTTGCGCATAGACCTTGTCTCCGTGGTTTCTTCCATCTGACCGCGCGTCCCCTCCAAGCCTTGAGCCGCCCGTTGCCGCCCCGGTCAGGCCGTGGCGGAGGCCCGACCCCCGGCAGCGATCCGCCGGCTATACTCCAGCGGTAGCAGAGGTCCGCACAACAATTGACCAGGCAGGAGCTGTTGGGAATCTCTGAGCTTAGGGAAGGATAAAAGCCCTCTTCTATTTTTATTTTATTTTATTTTTTATTTAAACAGCTTAATTGAGATATAATTTACATTAAAAAATTCAGCCAATTTCAATGTGCAGTTAAGTGAATTTTAGTGTAGAAAGCCCTCTTTTAAAGGGCTCTCCTGATTTTATTAGGCCTGCCCTGATTAATTCCTTCTGACTGATTCAAAGTCAACTGATTAGAGTCTTTAATTTCCTCTGCAAAAATCCCTTCACAACAGTGCCTACATTAGTGTCTGATTGAGTATCTATGGTCCATGTCTAGGTTGACCTGTTGAGAGGCCATCACAGGCAGTCATGTGCCCAATGCCACATGGCTCTCAAGTGGCAGGGCTGGGACTGGAATTAGCTCCCCTGCTTCCCAGTTCATTCTGTGATGATGACTCCATCAGACACTCACACACTTCATTCTCCTGTTCTTGAAGGTCTCTTAAAGCAATAGTACAATTCTTTTTTTCAAAGGCATGTTTCACGCTCTTTCCATAAAACTTGATTGTAAAGTGACCTACAATTGTTGGAATGTCTATGAATTTAATTATATTTTAATCAATACTACTCATGTAATTTTGATTTGCCAAGGCTAATGACAGTCAATACCAGCCTAGCTAGAACTTCTAGGCTCTTGAAAAAGTATACATCACAGGCAATTTTTCTTTAAGAAAAAAGTTTAATTCTCTTTAGTTTATTAATTTGATATTAGGAAAATCAAGGTCAGTGGTAATTTCTTTAATTATATTTGTTTTTATCATGACTTAGAGAAATAGCTATGATTTGAAAGAAATAGAAATTGGCCGAAAACATAATTTTAGAGAAAATGGAAGTCTATCAAATAAGCAGAGCAAATTCAGTGTTTGAGGGCATACAACACAATCTAAAAATAGTTTCTATTAAATAGAAAACATTGCCTTAAACAACAAAAACAAAAATAAAAAAACTCTGTATATTCATATTCTTGCCAGACAAGTTATCTATATTTCTAAATATAAATGGCAAAATTTCTATGAAAATTTCTCATCAAGACAACTTCTGTTACAATGGAAATGATGTAAACAAATCTAATTTGCTTCTTTACTTGCAGATGATTGAAAGTCTCACCAAGTTTGTGTTGGAACATGTTTTAGTTTGCAGAAGGCTGCCAAGGCAATATACCAGAAATGGGTTGGTGCTTACAATGGAATTTATTAACTTATAAGCTTATACTTCTGAGGCCCTGAAAGTGTTCAAATCAGGAGATGTTTTCTCTCTAAGGAGATCGGGCACACAGCAGCATCTGCTCATCTCTCCCCTCCCCTCCAGGCCTCATTGCTTTCATCTTCTGGCTTCAGTGGCCTCCTCTCAGCTTCTGCATTCCATTGATTTTAACTTATGGCTTGTGGGATCTTTTCTTTCAGCTTCTGGGGGGTCCACATCCTAGCTCCTGGGTTTTTTCTCTGTCTCTCCAAACCCATCCTATCTATAAAGGACTTAAGCAAGAGGATCAAGACCCACCCTAGTTCATGCCCCATGGAAGAAATCAATCAAAGGTCCTTAACTTGAAGTGATCTAATCAAAAGGTTTACACCCACAGGAGTAGATTACTTTAAGAAAATAATTTTCTGGGATTCATAAATGACTCTAACTACCACAGAGCACGATGGTATTTCTAGAGATTTCTATTATAGGCTGCACCCTCAAGCTCTTTCTCATTTCTTAATTTCCTCCTTTATGATAATAAATCATGATATCCAAATCCTGTTTTTATCTTTGATTACTACCTCAAATTAAAGCCTTTTATTGGAAAAATTTCCTCTATTTTAAGGTAAAATCCTTTTCATGTCATATAAAGCATTGTGTCATTTTTACAATCAAGTATTTAAAAAGTTTTGTTTTTTAACTTTTTTGAAAATCTTTCCTTTAAAACATTTACATAGGTTATAAATTTATTTTACCTTTAAAATATTGAGATAAAAGCCTTCCTCCCATCATTCTGTCAAAATAGCTCAACCATCCCTCCCCTTTAACCCATTACTATTTTCTTTTCCTATTCCTTATTTTTCCCTTTCCTGCTCCTGTTTTTCTTCTTCTGTGTTTGTCTATTAACATTTCTTAATGTATTTTAATGAGCACTGACCAAAAGACCTAAGATAAACAAAAGCAGGGACAAAGGAAGCAGAAGAGGGAGGAGAAAGGAACAGCTGGTCATTGCCGCCAGTTTTATTTTATTTTATTTTTTAAAGATGTATTTATTTATTTAATTCCCCCCCTCCCCCGGTTGTCCATTTTCTGTGTCTATTTGCTGCGTCTTGTTTCTTTATCCGCTTCTGTTGTCCTCAGCGGTTCGGGAAGTGTGGGCGGCGCCATTCCTGGGCAGGCAGCACTTTCTTTCACGCTGCGCGGCTCTCCTTACGGGACGCACTCCTTGCGCGTGGGGCTCCCATACGCGGGGGACACCCCCGCGTGGCGCAACACTCCTTACACGCATCAGCACTGCGCATGGGCCAGCTCCACACGGGTCAAGGAGGCCCGGGGTTTGAACCGCGGACCTCCCATGTGGTAGACGGACGCCCTAACCACTGGGCCAAGTCCATTTCCCTATTGCCGCCAGTTTTAAACTAATTTCTGCACCTGGCTCTGACTTCCAGAAATTGTACCTAAATTTTTACCTTTGCTAAGACAACCAAATCACAGTGTTATGGAGCAAATGCAGGTTCCTTTTCCCAATACACCTAATGTCCAGTTACTGAGTCACTGGGATTTCAAATAGAGAAAGAGTTTCATTTGTTGGTGCAAGCAAAGGAGGTCAGTGGCCTTGTGGCCTCCAAAATTTCCTCCTGGATCTGCAGGAATTCTGATGTTTTATAATATTACGATGCTATTGAGCATTTGGGGTGGAGCCGACAAAGGTTCCCTCATTAATAAACATTAAAGAGCTGAACAGGATGGGGGTGGGCACCAAACCAGACGTGTCACAAGGTTCTGGGATAGGAGAGTACAGAACAAAGGTCAGTTACAAGATTTTTCATATGAAGGGTGGAGCAGTTACCATCACATGCAACAGCGTGAGCCTAGCTTTGGAAAAACTATAAACAAGTGTGAGGTCAATCTAGCTAGTTTCAGTAATATCAGGTATTAATTTTAGCCATTAGTAATATAAAAGCATCTATGCAATGATTTAGTAATCATCATAATTTTTTAATTCTTAACTCTTAGTTAAAACAGCAAAGTAAGGGTCAGGGATTATTGTAATAATCTTTGCCTTTAAATGTTATGAATATGGGCTATTAAAACTATAACAAATCTAATCACTGAAGGTCTATCCTCTGTTGATATCTTCATATGTTAGGGTATGGCTGACCACATTTTTAAATCCCCATTTACATTTATTTTAGCAGAAATCTAATATCTAATATTTTTTCCAAATATAAAGATCCAAATGCTGGTGTATTACATATGTATGGAAAAGCATTGTCATGTTTGAGAATATAATTACCTAATCACCCAAAAAGAACAAATAAATATGCTTTTCTTTTCATCACTTTTTTTTTTGTATCTTAGCACCTGAAAATGAACTAAAGGCCACCTTTTATTATAATAGCAATGGTAGCGTTTTAAATTAGTTTCACTACCTCCATTTTTGCTTAGGTATGACACTTTTCACAAATCCAAATTCGCATCATCACTCTAATGTGTTCCTCAAAGAAGACAGAAAATCCCTTACATGGCTTGATACTCCACGGTCTCTCTTTTGGACTCCATTTACCAAGTGCTCCAATGTTTGCCCGTCAACAAATGGGTTCTTTGAACAGTGATGACTTATGTAAATACTTTGTTGTTGTTGTTTTCTCTGTAGTTTGTTTTTGTCACACTTGGGACTAGAAGTGATGGTTGGGGTCAGCAAATATCCTCCAAGATAACATTATTTTAAATTGAACTTTTATTTTCATTAGGTAGTGTATCTCAGTCTGCCATGATTTCCTGCTTCTATATAGAAGGACAAATTGGGGCCAAACAATAGAATGCAGAGTGAAAACAATTGGATTTTATGATCACAACCTTATTTTTTCCATACCATTTTTAATTGTGAAAATCAAGTCATTTTTTTCCCCAAAACTATGCAGTTTCCCAAACTCCTGGAAAAGACAGCTTGGGTTAATTTTTTTCCCTTCAATTTCTGTTTATGAAGAAAAAGAGCTGGTTGTATGAATCTAGAATATACATTTGTTCAAGAATCCACACCTTGTCTTTATTAGTGGAAAAGTGTTGTATTCTACCTGATGGGCTCTGTTTTCTGTTTGAGTTCTTCAAGTTCCTGACTCCTAGTACTATTTCATAAATCAGGCATATTCAGGCTCAAAGGAGGCAACTAAAGGGAGACATTCTCTAGGTAATTCCATCCTCTTTTGTGCACACACTTGCACATGTAAGTGATTTGCATCCGTGCAGACATCCTTGAGGTGCCTGCCTATTCTCACATCCTTTTTAGACACCTAAAGTGATGTAAAAAACCCCATTCTGTAATATCAAATGGTTGATGCCACCCTACAAGACCATATTTTGAACAAGGAGGACCAATTTAGCAGGTAGGTAAAACAACACAAGTTACAGTTCTTGTCACATCTCCCAATTTAGCAATAGCAAAATGTACTTTTCATCACATATTCATTCCAAACACAAAAATGAGTAAAATTGATATGGTTTTCCTTTTACTCTAAAAATTGGACACAGCTGCTCTCTTGCTAACATTGAAAGGAAAAATAAAAGGTAATAAAATCTTTAATTTTTCATGTTTCTTAGCATCTCTTAGAAAAATAAGATACAGTGATACATGGCTCTGTGGCCTCAAAATATCTTCAGCACCATTTTCCTCTGTATTATAGTAAGAGAAAAGGAAGATTTCTAATAAACAGAGAAAACTGGAGATCTAAGGAAGAGCAGCTAAAAACCTGACATAATGCCTGGCCCTGCTGATCCGTTATCTCATGATTTTTATTTCCACTCAACATAGTCTAAAATGAGTATACCATTCTCTTACAGAGTCTGAAAAAATTGTTAAACTAATAGCTATATGCATGGCAATTATTAAATAAAGATGAACACTTTAAATATCATTCACGTTTCAATTATTTGTTCTTCCCTAGAAATTAAAATGCATTGATCAGATAAGTAACAGTAGTTTGCTTTGGATTATGTAATCTTCATGAAATTATATGCATGATAAATTAATGTGTCAATATAACAAGATAGGCACATTTTACTACTTTTAAAAAATCCTAAAATACACCCAGGTACGCAACACTTTTGTTTTCCTCCATCATAACATTGATTCTTAACTTTCCTTAGAATGCCTTTAAATCACAACATAGACAAAATACATAATTTGCGTTATTTTTACTTTTTCCATTTTAGGCTGGCAGAACTTATAGACCTAACTATTTTAAAAGGACAAGATTTTCATGGAAAAATATGAATTATACAGTAGTTTTATTGAGTCTTTATTGCTAATGCACATGGGGTTCAGAACCATAATGATGATATTGGGCACTTAAGTCATTAGGCTGTCATATTACAGAAAATTATTTGTACTACATAATCATTGCTTCCTTTTTTCTATGGCTCAGATCTAAGCTTAGTTCATCTATCTTTGCCTTTGCAGTGCTACTTTGTTGTTGCAAATACCTGTTTTTTAGGGATGATATGGGTATGTTCATTGTGGCTCAAGTTCATGTTTATTTGGCCTTTGCTTCCTTAAAGTCAGAGAAACATGATCATGGGAAGTTTGCAATCTGCCTCATGTTGTCTTGTTTGACTATATATTGCTTCACAGTATCAATTGCTATATGGTTTATGTTAGATGTCAGAGTGAGACAATTGGAATGTGGAGAGTAGTGATTGCAAGCAAGGATTTATTGAGAAAATCCACAGGAAGGGGTCTGAAGATAGAAATTTTAGCCCGCCTCTAGCCGAGGCAATCATGAATTTACACAGTACATCTATAGGTGGGAAAATGCTTAGTCAGTGAGAGTGGGTTGGGGCTTGGGTAAGACCCAAGGGCCTATAGGGATGGCTAGTGAGTGGTGCGCGAGGGGCAGTGAATTCTAGGGATACGGGAGGGGTTGGTGGGGTCATGTGGCTTCTTTGTCTATTCTTGTGAGGAAATGAACTGTATCTGGACATGTAGGCTCTAGATCGGGGGCTGGTCTATGTCATGGGATGTGACTGCTTCTGAGTAAACGGCTGGTCACCCTTCCACAATGGGACAGGTTAATAATAAACTTGCAACTTCTGCAAGTTGTGACTGTTATTGGGTCAGGGGCTAGGGATGGGACTTAGTCCTGTCAGTTTATATTTTAAGTCCTTGTATACACACTAAAACTTTCAAGGAAAGTGAGAGCCAGTTTTTTTTTCTTTTCCTCTTTTTCCCCAGCAACATTTTCATCGTATTCATATTTAAGACATGCTCTTCTTCTTAAAGTAGGATTCTGTTTATATTCAACTTTTTCCTTTAGAGACTTTTTAAAATGATTTAAATGATCCCTGCTCATTGCAATTAGAAAAATATGGGAAGTGGACTTGGCCCAATGGATAGGGCATCTGCCTACCACATGGGAGGTCCATGGTTCAAACCTCGGGCCTCCTTGACCCATGTGGAGCTGGCCTGTGCGCAGTACTGATGTGGGCAAGGAGTGCCCTGCCACGCAGGGGTGTCCCCTGCATAGGGGAGCCCCACGCACAAGGAGTGCGCCCCATAAGGAGAGCCACCCAGCGCAAAAGAAAGTGCAGCCTGCCCAAGAATGACGCCGCACACTCAGAGAGCTGACACAGCAAGAAGATGCAACAAAAAGAGACACAGATTCCTGGTGCCGCTAATAAGGATAGAAGAGGTAACAGAAGAACACACAGTGAATAGACACAGAGAGCAGACAACTGGGGGGGGGGGGTTGGGAAGGGGAGAGAAATAAATAAAAAATAAATCTTTAAAGAAAAATATTATTTGGGCACTGAGAGGTTAAATCATTTGCAAACTTAAGGTAAATGTGGCTTTGGTTTTAGGACTTGGTTCCAGCATTTCACATACCTTTTAGAAATAGATATTGATTATTATTATTCAACTGATCAAACTGCTTTCTCCAAAGATGCTTTGCTTATATTCAATACCATGGTGGATTGCTTACTTTATTACTAAATCCTAGGAATTATGTTGCAATATAGCTCACCTGGGCTATAAGCTGCCATATCTTTGAAAGTGAGTGGGTGTTTGTGTGTGTGTGTGTGTTATAAAAGTTGGGGCATGTATGGTGGCAGTTTGAGATTATTTTATGATCCCAAAGAGCAAAAGATTATGTTTGTAAATTAATCTATCTATTTGACTGTAATACACTTTGATTACATTGAATTCAGGCCAGGGGCCTTTGATTAGATCACTTGACAAGATTGCTTTAGAGCTTTTGATTAGACTACATCAGTGAGGTGTGACTCACCCCCTTGCTGGGTCTGATATAGACAACTAGACAACTCACAGGGGAGGAAAGAGAGAGGAAAGGGAACTGCTATAATTGATCCTACTATATAAAAGAGGATAGCTTAAACATGAAGTCCCAAGAGGCCACATCCACAGAGCAACCCAGGAAGAGATTTGTTTTTTGTCTGCTAGCTTGCAGCCAAAATCAGGAAGAAAGCAGAGCAGCTGAGCCTGAGAGAGGACACTAAGAGGGGAAGAAAGAGACCAGGCAAAGATTGCCAGCCATCTTGCTTCAACACATAGTAGCTGATTTGGGTGAGAAAGCATCTCTTACGGTACTTTGAGTTAGACTTTTCAAAGCCTTGGAATTGTAAGCTTTTACCCCAAATAAATAACCTTTATAAAAGCCGACATATTTCTGTTACTTTTCCATTGGCAGCCCTTTGGCAAACTAAAATGTGTACATACTTTTGAGTATTGATCATCGCTATCTGGGGCTATGGGAAATGACATACAAATAAAATCAGTTGTCTATTCAGATAACTGTGCAGTCAAGTCTACAGATAAATGGCAATTACAGGCAACACTAAACTTCACATTGATCAACATCAATTTATTCTTTTAGTCAGGTATATACTGCTTCTGTATGTGTGTGTCGCCAACTTTCTTCCAGACCAAAATCATGATTTGGGGAGTGCACAGTAAACTAAAGGATGACTATCCAATCTTTCCTATATTAAAATATATAATAGGGGAGAACCAGCAAGGTGGTGGCAGAGTAAGGAAGTCCTAAAGTCAGCTCCTGCTACAGGGTAGTTAGCAAACACCCAGAGCTCTGTGGAGCCAGCTGAAGTATCGGTTTTGGGGCTCCAGGAGGCCAGAAGAGCATCCTGCAACATCCATGAAGGAATGGAAGAAGGAGACTGCCCATCTGCAGAGAAGACTCATAATTAGAGCACTCTACGCTGTGGAGGCCGGTGCCCATCCTCCACTGGAGGCACAAACCACCTTGGGAGCTGTTCTGCAACTGGAATCGAAAGCTCCACTTCCCCAAAATGGGGAAGAAAAGACGTTTGGGTACCAATTTCAGCTACCGATGAGTAAATTCATCAGGCTACAGTATGATCCTGAGAACAGCTAAAGTTTGAGCCTGTCAAAGTAAGAAAGAGTCTGGTAGCCACCATCTTAACTCCACACCTGGCATGAGGGGAAGCCGGGCGGATTGAAAATCCCAGTGCTGATGGGGACCAGCTTCTTTCCATCCAGATCATACTGCAGCTCTAGCCTAGGCCCCAGTGCTACCTCCAGCAGGGACCTGTGCCAGCCTCTCCTGGAAATTACCGGCCAAGCCACGGAGGCCAGGGATTATCCTACTCTGGTGGCACAAGTGCCCCAGGAGCTATTCTGTGGCTGAATTGGAAGCTCCATTTTCCAGAAATGGGAGGAGGAGATGATTGGCTGCTAATTTCAGCTACTGATTGGTAGACTTGGCTGGCTTTAAAATATAACTCCAGGAACAGCTGGGGTGTGAATCTGCCCAAGTCAGAAAGAGACCAGTAGCCACAATTCTGACTCTGCCCCCAGCCTGAGGGGAAGCCGGGCTGACTGAAACTCTCAGTGTCAGCAGGAACCAGTTTCTTTCACTCAGATCAGCCTACAGCGGGCCTAGGCTTCAGTCCCACCTCTGGCAAGGAAGAGGCTGAGGAGCCCTGCACCTGCCTATACAGGTAACTACAGGTAACTTTGGCTGACAGAGACTGAAAACAAGAAATCTACCAGGTCAACTGTGGTCATCTTGGACCCGCACTGCATAGATTGTTGCCCACACCTGCAGCTCCATCCCCACTCCAGGGGAGAAGGGGATGTGAAGCTTCATCAGTCTCTCTGGGCAACTACAGTCTAGGCCTTCATTGGATTATTCCACATAGCTGTGACTCTGTCCCTACCCTTGGCAAAAGAGAAAGTTGGAAGATAGCTTCATTGGTCCCTGGTGCAATGAGAGCAGCTTGAGCCTCCACAGCTTTCAGCACCAACTACACGCTTGGCTCCTACTACACAACCAGGAAGGGAGAAAGGATAGGAAGCCCTAAACTAAAGAGAAAAACTATACCCAGAATAAATACTCTGTTAAGCCAGATGCAAAGACACCAACAAAAAATTACAACCCACACCAAGAAACAGGAAGCTATGGCCCAGTTAAAGGAAAAAGATAAGCCTCCAGATGACATACATGAGTTGAGACAACTAATTATAGATGTTCAAACAAGTCTCAATAAAATCACTGAGATGGCTAAAGAGATTAAGGGTATTAAGAAGAGATTGGATGAGCACAAAGAAGAATTTGAAAGCATATATAGAAAATAGAAGATCTTATGGGAATGAAAGGTACAATAAATGAAATTTTTAAAAACATCGAAATCATATAATAGCATATTTGAGGAGGCAGAAGAAAGGATTGGTGAGCTTGAGGAAATGGCTTCTGAAAGTGAACATACAAAAGAACAGATGAAGAAAAGAATGGGAAAAATTGAGCAAGGTCTCAGGGCACTAAATGACAGCAAAAGGCATGCAAACATACATGTCATGGGTATCCCAGAAGGAGAAGAGAAGGGAAAAGGGGCAGAAGGAATATTTGAAGAAATAATGATAGAAAATTTCCCAACCCTTTTGAAGGACATCAATATCCCTGTCCAAGGAACACAATGTATTCCCATCTGAAAAAAATCCAAATAAACCAACTCCAAGACACATACTCAAAGACCAAGGACAAAGAGAGAATTCTGAAAACAGCAAGAGAAAAGTAATGTATAACACATAAGGGATATCCAATAAGGTTAAGTGCTGATTTCTCACCAGAAACCATGGAGGCAAGAAGACAGTGGTATGATATATTTAAGATACTACAAGAGAAAACCTTCCAGCCAACAATCTTATATCCAGCTAGACTGTCTTTCAAAACTGAGAGTGAAATTAGAATATTCACAGATAAACAGAAAATGAGAGAATTTCTAAGCAAGAGACCAGATTTTCAGGGAATACTAAAGGGTACACTAGAGCCTGAAAAGAAAAGGCAGGAGAGAGAGGCCTGGAAGAGGGTCTAGAAATGAAGATTATATCACTAAAGTAACTAAAAGTGTCAAAAGAGTGGTAAAAGTAAAATATGACAGATAAAACTTAAATATCTAGAATAAACTTAACCAATGATGTAAAGCACTTGTATTCAGAAAACTGCAATTCAATGTTAAAAGAAATCAAAATGGCCTAAATAACTGGAAGAACATGCTCATGGATTGGAAGACTAAATATCATAAAGATGTCAATTCTACTCAAATTGATACAGATTCAATGCAATCCCGATTAAAATTCCACCAGTATTAAAGAAAAAATTGAAAACATTAAATTTTTTTGGAAGTGTAAGGAGATCTGAGTAGCTAGAAACATCATAAAAAGGAAAAGCGAGCCCTCATTGCCAGACTTTGAATCATATTACCTAGCTATAGTGGTAAAAATAGCATGATACTGTCATAAAGACAGCTCAGGCAGAAAAGTCCATTCAACAAATGGTGCTGAAAGAATTGTATATCCATAGCTGAAAGAAGGAAAGAGGACCTCTATCTCACACCTTATACAAACATTAACTCAAAATGGATCAAAAAACTAAAAATAAAAGCAAGAACCATAAAACTTGTAGAAGAAATTGTAGAAAATATCTTCAAGACCTAGTGGTGGGTGGTGGATTCTTAAAGGAGATAAGAGGACTGAGATGGACTACTGATGTTTAATGTATCTAGAAGTTTTAATTAGCTTTACTGTAAAAGTGTGAAAATGTGTAGAGTGGATGGTAACACACAGTGAGTAACAGCTAGTTTATAAATGGGGATGTGATTGAAAAGGGTAGTCTAGTTATGTAAATGCCAATTGACAGAATGCTAGAGAATAATCTAGGAACTGCATAGCACAGTAAACCAAGAGGTGGAAGAGAATTGTGGTTGATGGTACAAATGCAAGAGTGTCCTTTGTGAGCTAGAGCAAATCTATATCACTATTGCAAGGTGTTGGGAGTGTGGAGGAGCATGGGAAAAATATACCTGGAGTGACCTATGGACTGTGGTTAGTAGTAATAATATAATATTCTTGCATCTATGCGAAAAATGTACTATGTTGATACTGAGGCAGTATGGAAAATGTGAGCCAAATGTATACTATGGACATGGTAACAATCAGATGATATTATTTTATCTGTCACAAATGACACACCACATTGTGGTGTGTTGATGGAGGGGTGTTGTTTGGGAATTCTGCACATGTGCACGATTGTTTTATAAGTTTACAACTTCTGTCATAAAAAATATATTTAAAAAATAATAATAAGGTGGGTTGGTGGAAAAACACACCAAATGCAGGATAAGGACTATGATTAGTAGTAAGAGTTTGACAATATTTTTTCGTAACTTGTAACTAACATATCATGACAATGCAAGGTGTTGGTGGAGCGTTGATGTATGGGACCCCTGTATGATGTTATGCATGTTTGCTTTGTAAGTTCACAACTTTTACTATACACTTAATTGTTTATGTATGTTCATATATAAAGATAGGATTGGTTGGGGGAAAATACTTTGTTTAGTAATAATATTTTGACAATGCTCTTTAATCATTAGTTAAAAAGTTTTAACAACAATGCAGTTATTGGTGGTAGGGTGAGATGTTATATGTTTGTTTGATGTTGCATATGTTTGTTTTGTAAGTTCACAACTTTTGTTACACACTTATTGTTTATGAATGTTTATGTATGAGTGATATAGTTTAATAAATTTTAAAAAACAGGAAAAATATATATAAGAATCTAAATTTTTGTGAATATTTAAATTAAAATATTTATTTTGCCACAAGGATTCAAAAAATATTCTTTAATAGGATTGACAAATAAGGACTGCCACTTTGAAATTTTTATAACTGTCAGAAACATACAAAGAACACAGACTGTCAAAACACCCATCAATTCTGAGAACGCGTCATTACTCCATTCATTCCTCTCAAATGTGCTTTAGGGTTTGAATATAAATTCAGTTTTGGAGAGATGGCTAGGAAGTGTGAAATTTCACAGGTAGCATGACAATGCTATAACAGAGCAGCATTTGAAAATGGATGTGTTAAATATCAGAAACCTAATTATTGCAGGTAAAAGCATAAAGTGTAATTGTATAGCCTGCTCTACCAACTGAGATATAATTAAAGTCACCTTGCTTTTTACCTAATTTTTTTTTTTTAATAAGACACTTTGGCTCCCCATACAGATTGTCCTATTCTGATGCTTATATAAAGTCAGGTAAAGAAAGAAGTGGAAATATGAAGCAGTTCATAAACAAGCTGTGGAATTTGGTTGCTTTGATTCCTATCCCTGGCATATGCCTTTGCAGTTGAAAAGTGGCAAGACCATTTCAGGACCAGGTTACTGTGCCAACTGTAGCAGTGTTCCAAGGGTGGGCCCCAAGGGGTCAGTTCTTAGCATGAACATACACACATGGTCAGACATGGATCCCATGGGCTTGCTTTAAAATGGTGCTGTCTCTTAAGGTTGCCACTAGCTACATGTGGCAACTGAGCACTTGAAATGTGGCCAGTCCTAATAGAGATGTAACTATGACTTGAAATACACATCAGAGTTCAAAGATTTAGTACAAGAAAAAGAATGTAAAATATCTCTTAATAATATCTATATTGACCATGGGAAAACAATAACATTTTGGATAAACTGGGTTAAAGTGTAGTGTTAACATTATTGTCAACTGTTTCTTTTTTTACCTTTTTAAATGGGGCTACTCAAAAATCTAAAATTATATATGTATTTATGTTATAACATTGCTGGTTCCAGGGGGGTTCTGTAGCTTCAACCACATGCTGGACCAGAAGCATCTTGCCCAGAACTCCAGCCCCTGACTTCCTTCCAATCTCTGTTTCTCTCTCCCTTCTTTTCTTAATTGATGGAGAATTGTTTTTACCATCTTTCTCATCCTTTTCATCCTAATCCTCGTTAGCCTACTATATTTCTCCATCATCTGTTATGCACCTTCCTCCCAATAGACTCCCTCTAGAGTAATTTTAATACATTCTTGGGGGCTTAAGTATCCTTTAAAGTTTAATGTTGCTTTATAGATGAATTATTTTTGTATTTAAGAATTACAACATGATTTTGCAGTCATATCTGAAAAGGTAAATAAAGAAGGAAACTTTATTTCTGTGTGTTCAAGTTTTGAAGAGAGCCCAAGAACCAGGATCTGTTTCCCTTCTCAGGACTGTCATGCTTATAAATTCAGACTGTCATTCAATGATAATTCCCAATTATCATTTTTCTTCTTCATAAAACATTAGTTGAAAGTTCAACATGGGGTTTTATCCATGAATGTTCAAAATATTGAAAACAAGGAATTATGAATTTCTTCTTTAAAGAAAAGAATTCAGAATATTATTTTATTCATTCAACAATAATTTATTTTTTGTTCAACTCTGTACAAGGTACTGGGACAAGAGTTACAAAAAAATAAATAAAATACAGGGAAAAAAACTTGGTCTTTTGGAGCAGACATTCTAGTGTGGAAAAGATGTTTAAAAAAATCAGTAAAATGTATATTATCCAGATAGTGTATTTAAAAATATTAAAAGAAAAAAAAAAGGAGGTAGAAAGCACTTGACTGAGCAAAGGATGTAATTTTAAATAGAGAAGGAAAATCTGTGAAAAGGTGACCCTTGGTTAAAGATCTCAAAGAAGTGAGGAAATTTGCAAAGGTGATTCCTGAGGGAAGAATGTTCGGGTAGAAAAAGAAGCATGTGCAAAATCCCTGAAGCAGGATAATGCCTAATACATATACAAGAAGGAATAAGAAGGCCGCGTGTCTAGAGTGGAATTAATGCTGACAATGAGTATAACCAGTCATCTCCATCCAGGGCTGTGGAAGCTTGTCAGGGAGACGCGCATTCTGAGGAGCTTTCTCTTACTCTAGTAGTCTGTGCTAATCTAGTTTGAAAGTAGGGAATAGGCCCTTTGCTGCCACAAAGCACAGGTTGTTCTGCCTACCAGCCTATCCCCTCACCCCCAGCACACTCACAAGTCAGCTCCTCAGCTCTGTAGAGGCTCCCTAGCACCAACACTCCGTCTGCAATTAATCAAGTGTTAGGGGTCTTTTTGTACAAATTTTAATATGTAAAAGAGGTTTTAGCTGTGATTATTAAAGTGCATATTTGCGTGCCCTAAGGCTGCATGGCATGAGATTCACTTCTGATGCAATTCTGATAACAATTATCATTGCACAATATGATGTTGCTGCCATATTTATCAAAGCAGACCTCCTGCCATTTCTATTTGGATAGAACACAGGATTTAAATCTTAAATTGAGGTATAAAATAGAAGATTTTACTCTACTTAATTTTCTCATTATTATCAGTAGTAGTGGTAGTAGCAATAGCCCGTATCATCCATTCACCCGGAGGGACTTTCATCCTGCCAGTACATGTATTTCCATCAAAGTTGCAATTAATAAACATTCATAGACCTGGAGAATTTGGTATGAAATGTCTTAAAAGTCTAAGAAAATATACACTTTCTCAATAAGAAATTAATCCCTACATCTCTTCTTATGCAATACTGGCATAGCTCTTGGCTTACATCTAATAGTAATATAAGCTTTACTTAATTTTAATATACATATTCCAAGTTCCTTAAATACCCATACCCCTTTCTGTTTAGACACATTAGTATTGGGATTTTTGATTAGTGGCTCTTACAGGGCCATCTTTATTTAACCACTTTGTAGGGTCCAGTGCAAGCTATAAAGTGGTATAAGGTGAAGATGGTGATGACAAGGAAACCGAGGAACAAGAAGATGAAGACACTAAGCCCCTTGTGTACATGCAAAGCATTGTGGTCTTGAACGTCTGTGATTCCGTCCTTACAACAATGCCTCAAGATATTTTTATCCCTGTTTTACGGATGAGGGCGTTGGGATTCAGGGATGCTAAGTCACACACTTTCTAAGGGTACAGCTGGGAATCAAAATCAGGTCTCCTAGCACAAAAGCCTGTGTGCTTTCCATCATGCATTATGTCCAAGAGCTCCTCAATCATCAAACATTTATAAACTGACCTCCACCTCTGACTGTGGGCCAGGAGTTGAAGAGAGCAGGGGACAGCATAAAGCTCCAAACCACCATGTGAAACTCTGCCTCACCCACCTTCATCCTCTACTTCCCTCTGTATCCCAACAGCAGTTTATTTCATGTGGCCGCAAAACTGGCAAAAGACATATTCCTGCCAAACTGTTACGTGACCCAGAGTTAATTCTCAGTTGGCCATTCCCTCACGGTGGAGCAATTAAGTTCAGTTTTCCTTTGCAAGGGCCCACCCGTGATTCACGACTCTGTCCTCCTCTGTTTCCTTAGTCATTACGTCAGCCAGCACCTGTTTGTGTTGTCAGAGTGTTTTCAGACTAAAGTCCACAGGTGGGCTTTTCTTTTTTTTCTCTTGTGCCGTAGAGTGTGAACAGCTAAACTTGTTTTCTGTTGACTAATTCAAGGAACTGTTTCCTGGTGGAAATTTCCTAGCTGAACTACTTGACCAAAACAAGGAGGGAGTCACATCCTGCCAGAATGTTTCTCCTTTTACCCCTTGTTCTGCTTTGACAGTTTGAAGGATGAAGGGCTAACAATGACAGTAGTTCTTATTATTACCCAAGTATTACGATGTCTTTCACACTATTCATGGTGTCCCTGTTGGAATAAATGCTGATGACTACATCTGCTGTGTTATTTAAAGTAGATCTTTAAGTCAAAATGAAGATGTGTACGTGCTGCCTCATTTTGAGCCGGCTTAATATTGCCAACCATATTTTAGAAATAAATCCCAAAAGTTTCTTTGCTAAGTGCATTTTCCTTTCGATTTTAGACCTATGTGTATTTTGAAGGTCATTTAGTCTGCACATTTCCAATTCCTCCAGTCTTAAATCATCACAGTTATTTTATATAAGAGGTACTTCATGTCTCAAGAAGCTTTCAGAGACCTTTAAAACTCAGACATTTTTTTCCAAGACCAGAAGTTCCAGTTTGTCAAGAGGAAACCAACTTAAAGAAAACCAAGATCTCAGCCTGTTCAATAATAGTCCAAAAGTTCGAATTTCAGAGGGGTAAAATTTGGCAAAAGCCATTTGCCCATCTGTGGCTCAATCCTTTCTCTATTCCTTTCTAGTTTAGGCCTAAAATACAGGGAAAGGATATTCAGCCAAGTACTCCTCAGTGACATCTGCATCCGGAGCGGTGTCCTGGCATTCGGCAACAGGATCCTCTTTCCCCAGGGAAAGGGAAGGCTCAGAATCCCAAATAATAATAATCTAGTACAGATTTCAGGTTAACAGAAGTTAGAGAAAAGGATAACAGCAAAACACTTAGCGTTGCTACATGTCAAGAGGAAGGCTACTGTAATTTCCCCTTTGAGGACATGTATTTTTTCATACTGTTATGCATAATTACGCATATAAGTTTAAACATATTTCCCTATTCTAGTCAAAATTCCTCAATTCTGTAAAATAAAATAGAATTAATTGATGCCAATTACAACATTAGATTTAAATCTAAAATTCTTGGTCACTGGGAGATGTGGGCCAATAATGGGCCCCTACGGCAACCCGACTAGCTCCTCTGGAACATTATTCTTGATTTCAGAACAGTTTTTCTAATAAGATTAAATCTGGGATTAGAGAGGGATAGGGATGTACTGGCAAAACCCAGTTATGCTGGTTTATGAAATTTGGGTTTGATCTTTACTCTGCTCCTTACTATGTGGCCTCGGGCAAGTCATTTAAACAATTTGGGCAGTATTTTTCTCATCTTAAAAGCTGGGGGCATTTTGCTCCAGTTCCCTTAGGTTTGCTCCAGTTTTAATATTTCATGTATCTGAGATTCCAACATAAACTGTGCCCAAGAATATGGCTGTCAAAAATGGGGAAAAAAGCTTAGTAATTTGATTACGATTAACTCATTTAGAAAAAGAAAAGAAAGATCTAGGATAACAATTGGCTTTTGGCAGTAAGTAAATCTCCCATCACATTGTTTTTTAATGGAAGGAAGAGTTAATCTGTAGGTCTAGCTGGAAAGCAGATATGGCTGCCACTCTCTCAAAAATAGATTCAAAATGGGCAACAAATAAAATAGTCCATATTCTGTCCAAATCAAGTGTCAGAATGGTGTCTAAGGGTCTTTTCCTAGTTTTTTCCCTTTCAACTTCAGAAATGTATGTTATGAATTATGATTGTTGCATTAGAGCCAAGTATTCAATGGGTTCCAGCTAGATCTTTGTTTAGCAAGCATAAGCTCACAGCCAGCTGCAAACTGCAGCTGTCTGTCAGCATTTGTGAGGACAAACCGCTTCACTATCCCGGATCACTTAGCCATAGACTACGTACTGTATCCTCTGATATGCTCAGCGCACCCTTTGCATTTCCAATGTATTTCCTGTGGGGTGGGTATCAGTGGTTCACACGCACATTTTTTGGAGCAAGTAGCTTGAAGCTTATGTCAACATGGTGTTTCTAGCACAGGGTTCTGTCCCAGCAGAACTGTTCTGTGAGAGACCAACTGATTTTGCCTAACATTTCCTGATCTCTGATGTCCCAAAAAAGGCAAGAGACGCTGCCACTCCAACCAACCACACATTCGGACAGAATGACCCCTGCAGAGAGTGCCAAGACAACGGGCCCCAGGCCAGGAGCCTGCCTCAGAACTAGGGAATGTGGGGGTGAGATGGCTACAGGAAGGGGGTGAAGCCTGAGGACGGCTGAGTATAATCATTCTCTTGGGCCATAGTATGGGGTGGGAAGCAAGAGTCAAAAGAATCCCTAATTGGGGGAAATCCTAGTCTAGGAATTTCAAGTCGGCTAGGAACTATGGGGCTTAAGAAGGAGCTTTAAATGATGGTATATTTTGCTTGTGTAACATTTGCCAGTTTTCTAATAGAATGCTTTTCTTTAATTTTCTGTCATGCTTGGAATGGGAGAGAAACTTGCATCACCATACAAGGTTTAATCAAAGCATTTATAGAGCTAACCAAAATTTCCCTGTTTTTAACATCAGAGTGACTCGTGAGCTAAAGGATCATTTTTATAGAGGGGTGGCAATTTTAGCAATACCCCCCAAATAAGGACTGTGTCTTTTCAACACTTCCTCCAGGCATTTATGTAGACAGAGTAAACTATGAGCTTCTTGAAGAACCACAACCAGGACTGATGGTTCTTTGGGCCCTCATATGGCCCTTAATAAGACTGGGCAGCGTGACGTATGACCAGTCAGTACACATGGAAGGTATGTTTTTGGCTTTTGTTTAATAACAGTATTTTTAAATAAAAAAGGAAATCTGGTGTTCTTCCTGCTCATGCGGGTATTTTGAGAACTGCCCTTTGTTATATAAGGATATTGTTTCAGAAAGAAGTGTGACCTCTTGGGAAGAAAAGTACAAGGTAAATTCAAATCCATAATAAAACTGTACAATATGTAGCATATACCCAGAGTTGGCCCAAGTCACTCAATGAAGAAAACATTCTAAGATTTGGGAAAAGACACATCCCTGGTGCCTGTGTGTGAGTGTTTGTGTTTGTGCACCCCTGTGTGCATAGATGTGTGTGTGTGTTGGGGTCTGTGGGGATGTGTGTGTTTGTGGGCAGGAGAGCACTGGCCCAACTTAAACACTTTCCCACAACTTAAACATACACACACTATTAAGATAGTTTTATTCAGGGGTAAGAACCATGAGAGTCACAGGGTCATTATACAATAGGAAAGCTGTTAGTCCATGATCTCTCCTTATTCAAGAGGATTGTAAAATAAAAACAAAGACTGTGCAAGGAATCGATAGTTTCATAAGGAAAGCAACTTACAGTACAAAAGTATTTGGATTGCTAAGTGCCTTCCCTTCTCACCGTGTTTCAGTTTGCTGCTTCATTCATTGTGAAACCTTTTTGCTGGAGTGTTACATGCTATGAGCCTGGGTGTTATAATAAACAGAGAGGAAGGCTGCAATAATGTATTTCAGTTAGGAAGGAGCACTTGAAAGAAATTGGTTTTGCTATACACATGATGTGAGCCAATCAATAGTGGTTTAGTCTGACAAGCACTGTCAATACCCATTGTCACAGTTCAGAAAGTCGTTAAAGGATAGTTCTTCAAAACCCAATGATTTCAACACATGTTAAAAGTCTTGAAATGCACTCTACCTGGCAGAAATTAATCACAGGTAAATCTTGGGATTGTGTCTAAGTTTTATTCTTTAACTGAAAGCAAAATACTTGTCAATGAAAATTTGTTCATGTATATCTTTAATTCATGCACTGGATAAGGGATAAATTAATACTAAGTACATAGTGAATGCTCAGTAAATGTTGATAAAGTGAGAAGAACTAGGATAGAGGAAGAGGAGGGTACTTCTCATAGCATAGTCATTCAGGCCTTGCTGTGTATAGCTAGTGGGGTATGGCAAGTGATTCTGGCTTTAGCCTTCAGCCTGTATTCAGTGGCATAGGAGAGCTCAGTATGAGCTCATGGCTATCCACTAACCAGATGCCTTCTTCAGTTGTTTTGACCGATAATCCAGAAAGACTTCAGCTATCAGCTTCACTTCTGTCCTGTGATTCACTAGTCTCACCTAAGGCAATTCATTTTCCTTCTGATCTCCAACGGCGCATACCATCTAGAGATATTTTCAGTAAGCAGTTCCATCAAAGTAGCTGATTTAAGACCTTAAGTCAGAAGTGCTTAAGTATGGCATGAAGCTGTTACCAACTCTTGATGTCTTTAGACACTTTGACAGCATTGCCAAACAGATGGAGGGACAGGACTGTGGACAGCTTACGAGTTCCCTGCAGGCTCCAGTCAGACAATACTGCATCTGATTTCTGGCTCTGTCACTTACCTGGCCTAACCTCTCTGAACCTTAGATTCCTAATCGCAAAATGGCCAACAATAATAGAATTTACCACTTTGGATGGTTGTAAGGATTAAGTGAGATGCAATGTGTTTAAAACAATGCTTGTTTCATAGCAAGTTCTGCAAAAATCATTAACTATTATTAATAGTAAATGTGATATTAGGGTGATCAGATTGGCTTGCTAACATGGAAATTAAGTCTGCATTCAAAGAACCAATATATGTATTATTTAAAACTTTTCTTATAATTTAAATAAATACTTTTACTTCCCTACCACTTCTCTACCACTGCTTATTTGGCTTTAAGACATTTCTCAAACTACCTATACTGTCATATATACTCTTCTATCCTCATTCAAATTTTATATTTAAAAAAATTAAGGACTCATCATTGCTTATCCTTGATCATATATGGCACAAAGCAAGTAGAGATTTAAAGAAAAACTTCACATATATTCCCCTCTGTACCCACTGAAAAAATATATATCTTTATGCATATATTCACAAAGGTACAAACACAATCAAAATATGTAATGCCAGCTCTCTCACTTTTTCTCTATGTATATACATCTATATATGTATATGTGGAGACAGGATTTGAATGACATCCAATTCAAATACTGCTAACCATGGTCTAGTACCTATGAAACAGTACATGAAATCCAGCATACAAATTATGCAATACTCTTAAATGGGACTAGTATTTCATTCTCCAACTGCACCTATTTTTTCTTAGCAATCTAGGTGTTAATTTCCCACAATCCAGTCATGCTTTTGCCTTTATGGTGGAATTACCATTCCTATGCTACTGATTTGTTTTTGTTTTGGGTGTTTCACCTTTCTTTATGGACTGATATTCATATGTATCTGTATGGCTCCTCTCACTTAATTTGGCTGAGGCCTGTTTTCTATCCTGAGGAAAGTACTCATTCCTGTATTTAGTATATAGTCTTTCCTTATGGAAAACATATTTCTACCACATAATGAGTGCCCTTTGTCTGGATTGATGTCCTACATTATTTTTTTCTTTTTCTAATAATTTAGCTTTCAAAATCAGCTACTGCCCTAGCTCAGTAACCACTTATTTTTATTGGTAAATTTATCAAAGTTGTGAACAGCTCTCAAGTGACAAAGTTTTACTGACACTTTATCAAGTCATGAGAAGCCAGAGATAAAATATCTGATCAATAGAGGAATGTCATAATGATCTGAATCTTTATTGTACATTTTATACTGTATCTGATTCTGTTTCAGGAAGAAATATTATTGTGTGCCTCTACATACACCATAGGTTTTTGTTATTTAGATATACTCTTTTGTCCTTTTTTTCCCTGAAAATGTACTATTTCTGTATCCTTTGATGCAAGGATCTTTTCAACTCTGACTTACAAAATGAAATCAGATAGATCTACAATGGAAGAAAAATTTCATGTTGTGATGATAGTACTTGATATTTACAGTACAGCATTGAATTTGTCATCATTACCACCACTATGATTAAAGTATTCATTAGGTGGCGGACTTGGCCCAGGGCATCCACTTACCACAAGGGAGGTCGGTGGTTCAAACCCCGGGCCTCCTTGACCTATGTGGAGCTGGCCCATGCGCAGTGCTGATGCGCGCAAGGAGTGCCCTGCCACGCAGGGGTGTCCCCCGCGAAGGGGAGCCCCACGCACAAGGAGTGCGCCCGTAAGGAGAGCCGCCCAGCGCGAAAGAAAGTGCAGCCTGCCCAGGAATGGCTCCGCACACAAGGAGAGCTGACGCAACAAGATGACACAACAAAAAGAAACACAGATTCCTGTGCCGCTCACAACAACAGAAGCGGACAAAGAAGACACAGCAACTAGACATAGAGAACAGACAACTGGCGTGGGGGGGAAGGGGAGAGAAATAAATAAAAATGAAATAAATCTTTAAAAAAAAAAGTATTCATTAAGCAACTCAAAGCTACACTAAATGTTATAAAAAGCACTTAAAATACTGTCTTCTAAAAGCTTATGCTACAGAAATACATTATCTTATGTAGATACACCTAGGATTTTTTATCAGCAAAATAAAAATATTAAGTCTATGTGTGAAAAGAGAGTGAAGCATTTACATCATCAACAGATGACTGTGTTAAAGGTGGGAAATATGGAAAAATGTCTTACTAGGAAAGGTAGTCATAGAATTTCCATAAAGTTGAATGAGAGGGACATGACAGTGAAATGCCAGTTTTTTTGAAACACTGAAAATGCAAAAAATGTGATTAGGTTTAACTATTTAAAGTATATAATTTAGGCTAAAGGTAAACTTTTTCATGAGTGAATTCTCACTTCTCTTTACATTCATAGATAACATAAATATGAATTACTGAGAAGATAATTTCCGCATACCCTTCTGTTACAGACTTAATCATCTATTTTATATTTCTACACCTTCAAAGTTGGAATTAAGTGGCCAAAACAAAGCACTGCTGTTAAAATGCCCTGAACTCCCTCTTCCAATTATTTCCGGATTTAATTGTGATTTGTGTTTCCTGTAAGTTACTTAAAGTCTCAGTAACTTAGTTTATCAGTCTGCAAGTTGGAGGTTGAAATTATGACTTCCATTTACGGTGAGCATGTGAAAAAAGAAATATTAATAACCAATAGTACATTAAACCCAAACTTACCCTTTCTGCCAACTCTAACACAGGGAGGTTATGTGCAAAGTTCTGGAAATTCTAAAACTGCGTGCTAGAGAGGCCAAAGCAGTATTTATTACAGTCCCATGAACTTGCATACGTGGATATGCCCTGGAAAGAAATCAGGCAGGAGATTGAAAAGAAATTTAATAAATGTTCTTTCTCTTTTCAGTCAGTTCTGGGTAAGGTGCTCTCGTTTTAGTGAAGTGTTAAAACAGGGCAATTCCAAATGCAAGGGGAAGGTGGTGTTGGAAAATCTGAGCAGAGACAATTCAGTACTTTGTTATATAACCCGTGTGATGGTTTGAGAAGTGTTTCGGAATCTCTGGGGATTAAGATCCTGACATAACCTTATTTTGTCATTTCTTTCTGGATCTCCCACTCCTGATGCTGTAGTGTGGTAAGATGATTGTACTGAACAAAAGTTGCCAGCTTTTCTCTGAACTTTTCTCCTGGACTTAACATTTTGGGAGCTCATAGCTGATAACAAAACTATCCAACTATACCTAATATTGATGCCTACCTAAAATCTCACCGTTAGAATGAGAACAAATAGCCTAGAAAGCTGTTTGTAACATCAGTTCCGAAGGGTAACACTCTGCTTTTCTTTAGCAACATTTCTGAAACATTGCACTCCCAGCATTTCCAAATTTGAAAAAATAAAATAAAATAAATAACATGTAATTGTAACATGGGAATACCGCGAGAACAGCAGTTTGGCAGGAGAAAGGGATATTTCAAAATAAGGTCCCCAGCAAGAGAAATTCTGGCAGATGCTCAATCTTGGATCACATTATCCAAACTATTGGATTCTGGAATATTTGGGGTTTTTCTTTTGTGATTCCCATACCCTTAATAGAATAGTAGTGGATGTTCATTGTACAAACTATATTGCTTCCCTCTCCTGTTAGTAAAGTAAGGAAATAAATTTTCCAAGGGTACCCATTGCAATAAACATTCCTACCTCTTGAGGTAGTTTTAAAACCGCATTAACTGTGTCAGGTATAAAACTTGTGTAGGGCTAATACTTATTTTCATATGTAAAGATATTTATTGAAGATCAACTTAGGAAACCTCAAATCTTAACTATTCTCTGGTATGAGCAGCCCTAGCACAAATATAGCCTCCAACTGGTTAAAAATGGTGCTTAAAGCTAATGCCTCTGGCCTGTGTGTGTAGAGAGACTTAAATTGTATATTGTTATTCAAAAATTCTTAAGCTTTGACAAATATCCATGTGTTTGGGCATGGAAAACAAAAACAGAAACATAAAAGAGATAAAGGTAAATGCTAGAATACCTGGAAAACTAATTACAAGTCATGTTAGTTGTTCATAGAGGTGAACATATGTGGAATTAGAGTGGCTTCTCTGCTCTCCTATGTAAATCAGATTAGATGTTTTGGAATTTAAACCCGTAGCTCTTTGAGCTCTTCTCATTTTTAAATAAAATTTTTAAAAAATTAAATGGGAACAGGAAAAAAACTGCTCATTGGCTTAACATAAATCTTTAAACTGCAGGAAACATCACCCTCAAAAAGTAGTTGAACCTCTCAGGAAAAAGAAAAGGCTGAATTTTATTTTTCATAAATGATGGATTATTGTACCACACTGTGTATTTTCCAGTAAAGTGTCCTTTTATTTGCACTGTGTGATTACAAGTTTCTAAAAGTATGTGTGGGGTTACTTGGGTGCCGTGGGAAAATGGAAGGAACACTGTTCTGTTAAAATCAAGTACTGAAATCAGAAGCAAACTATGTTCTGATTATCATAGGCATGTGTTTAAATTTTGCTTTCCTTAATTGGTTATATCGTATTTACTTAAAATGAACAATTTGGCAAGTTTTTCTCCCTTGACAACAGAAAAGCATAAACTGTTTTATAAGTTTGGCTGTTAACATCAGATTTGTAAACCACAATATTCAAAGACTTTTACTACTGCTTAAAGGGACCCTGTAGATGGACCTTGCTTTATAGCCATGCACTTTTTACATTTTTATTTTGTGTTTATAGCACTTCCAGGTTATTCGTTTAATAAAAAGTATGCCATATACTATTGACTTTAATTTCTGCATAACTCTTAGAACAAAATGAGCGAAATGAATGATGGCAAAGGCCTTGTAATTTGACTTGTCATCTGAGGATGATTATTTATTGCATCAGGAAATGGAAACTAATGCTCTAGTCTGCCTCCAGGAAAGTCATCATTAGGGGCAACTTTGGAAAGTTTGGCTGTGTTAAAAACTGTGTAATCATAAGCAAGACTCCTGGTTTCTCATGTGAGAAGGAAACAAGATAAAGCATTTAAAAGCATATTACCATTTTCTTTGAAAAACCAATGCACCTTACACACATTTCTCACGTATAGAGCCAGATGGTGGTATTGAAAGCAATATAATATACATATATATCTTTCTAATTAAGAATACTTTCACAAGAGTACCTAGGGGTTTCCAAAGAGATATAATTCACTACATAATTATTTTCATAATCTAGCATTTATACTGCATGTGTGTGTGTTTTAATTTGCAAAGTACTTTCTAATCACATCATTTTTACTAGTTCCAAAATGGCAGAGAAAATACCTCCCTTGGCCCTGTATTTCTTGGCATTCTATCATGGAAAGTGGGAAGGTTTTGAGGTGAGACCAGAAATAGAAACATCACCTTTGGAAAAATAATCTATAGAAAACTTAGATTGATTATTTAATATCATTCCAAAGGCAGACTTGAGACTAAAACAGCCCTGAGGAAGACATTTTCTAAACTATGTAAAGTAAATGTCTCTTCAGCCTCCAAGACTAGAACCCAGATTTCTGGGATATTAAATACTGTTATCAGTTGAAGAAGATCGTGTACCAGCTGAAGTGGTGATTGCAATGGCTGAACAGAGAGTGAAAGTTGATAGAATGCCCTGGTAGCACAGTATCTTAAGATGCTCAGAAGGACTCTTCCAACTATTATACAATTTTGAATCAGTTATTACCTGATATTCATAGTCCTGTAAAAGCAATTTTTGTTTGCCCTTGGTATTTCTCCAAAAAGACCTGTGGTCAATCTCTCCTCTAGAATCCCTCAGTGTCTTATAGTTGTCTCTATCATACCCCTTACCATACCAAACTTTAATTACTTGTTTTTCACATGTCTACATTGACAAACACCATATGCATTTTATTTACTACAGTGAAATCCAGCTCTGCCACATATGTAGCAGACGGTCATTTGTGTTATCTTATTTTTTATCATATAACTGCACTGTCCAGAAATGTAATGAGAGCCACATGTAATTTTAAATTTTCTATTAGCCACATGTAAAAAAGTAAAAAGACACAGGTGAAATTGATTTTAATAATATATTTTATTTCACTGGCTATATCCAAAATGTATCATTTCAACATGTGTTACTAGCCACATTTCAAGTGTTCAATAGCTCCATGTGGCTAGTTAGGACCCTATTGGAATGCAGAGGTCTAAAGCAGTGCTTCTCAAACTATTTTAAGATAAAGGACATACAGAAAATGTTAATATTTGTATAACCCACTGCAGTTAAGACCACTGGATAAAGCTTATAATCAAAGGCAACTGCCCCAGGGGTTCAGTCTACTCTGATCCTGCTAAGGAACCCATTGGTCTCATACCTGTAACCCATTCTTTTAGCACAATAATTGGGGAGCTCTGATCTATAGCAGTGGTTCCCAAACTTTTCAAGTAATAGAACCCATTCATAATTGTCAAATAATGCCAACGCCCTCACATGATTGTGGTTCTGCTTTTTATTTCTGATCCATTGAATAAATAGAGATTATATAGATGGATAGGTAAATAAAATTAATATTTATGTTGCATAGATGTGCAATATATATGAGATACATCTTTTTAAACTTTTTTGTTTTTGCTTTTCACTGTGCCGTTACATTTTCTCATTGTGTGGGTAGACCTCTCACCAATGAATGAAAAGTAAAGCAAGTTTCATAACTTTTCTGATCCATTTGAGACAATGATCTCCCCCCAGGGACATGCGGCAATATCTGGAGAAAATTTTGATAGTCACAGCTGAGGTGGGAGTGCTCTGGCTCCATTTGGACAGAGGTCAGGGAGGCTGCTAAATATCCTACCATGAGTTAGACACACCTCCCCCAAGAAAGAATTTTCTGGTCCAAAATGTCAGTAGTTCAAAGTTCAAGAAACTCTGCTATAAGGTAATATAAAGTGTTATGGTGTTTTAAGTGGCAAACATTGTCCCAATTCAGTAATAAGACTAATCCCATAAGATAATCAAAACTTTGACCTTAATTTAAAAGTGAAACTTCACCCTTTACCCAGGTATGAGAAAAATGGTTGTTTCCCTTTTTCTTTCCTCCCTAGCCTTATTGTTAACCCCAACTCCATCTTGCTAACCCAAGTTTAGGATGGTTTTATGGTCAAAGATGGGGCAGGTGGGATGCAAAAATGTCTTTACTTGACCCATTATAAGAAGGCATCCATACTCTGGACAAGGTGGATTTTTTTAGGTAGATATTTCTCTGAGGGATTTCTGTGGGTTCTTAGAGGCCCCCTACTAGGAACATTTGACTTCAGATTCTCTATGCAGGCCATTAATTTTCTTCCTATAGCAGCTCTGTCCTAAGTCTCCTTCTTTCTGTCTCTCCAGTTCAAATCAAATGTCTCTTTTGGATTCCCATCCCATATCCAGAGGACCTTCAAATGACTCCAAACTGAGTCTTCCTTGTCTACTTTCTCTCTCACTTCTCAGTTCCCCAGAGGAGGAGGATGACTCAAGTCTCTCTGATCCACAGCTCAAGCTTAGAAAAATGTTTTAATAGCTACTTAAAAGACTTTAGTTGATTGAAACCATTCTATTGTAAATGATGCCTAAATTGGGTCTAATGCCACTATTTCCCTTCCCCTTTCACCCTTTTTCCTGTACACCAATGAAAAAGAATACCAGATAAAAATCCTATGAGACTGTTCCCATATCTAGGTGTGGCATTGGACAAATTATTCAACCTCTTTGCCTCTGTTTCCTTATCTCTACAATGGGTATAATTATTGTACATACTTTCTCAGGTCATTGTGGAAATTGATTCAACAAATATTGACTGAGCATTCACTATATGCTGAGCTATCTAAGGCATTACGGATACATTGGTGAGCAAGAATGACAAAAGTAGATAAAAATCTCTGCCTACATGGAGCTTACACTGTACTAGAATTAAGTAAGTTAAATCATGTTAGGTGCTTAGTAAGATCTCAATAAATGTTAGATATGTTATTATTAACTCAGTTGAGTAATTAGTTTATTCCAAGATCTGATAGAGTAGACAAGATTCTCTGGGTACCTAATAAAAACATCAAACCCTCACATTATTTAAACAGTTGGGTTAAGACAATGGAGACCACAGGTAAGATCTACATCTTATCTTACTGTGGCAGCAAATTCCTATCAGTCATTGATAAGATTGCACCTGGAATGTGTTTAGACGCTATGCTTATTGAAGGCCTAGATCGTACGTGTTTCGTTACTGATTAATTCAACAGCCTGTAGCATGGAGCCTGTTACTTTGTAGTCGTTCAGCCAACATTTCATAAAGGATGAATTTGACACATGCCTAACTTTGAATATAAAGCTGAAAAGTTTCATGATGACATGAAGAGAGTTTGAGACAGATGTGTGTTTTACCATTTCACCTACAACTAGTCGTTATATATCAACAAGGGGAATAAGAAAAATGTCTGCTTTGGAAAAAGAATCAATTTAGGTTAACATAATTTTGGGGAAGCAGGATCTTTGAAACTGCCTGAATTATCTAGAGATAATCATACTTAACTGAAATGAACAATTCTATGGCGCATTTTCACCTAATTTAGTTGATTTTTTTCTTTAACCGACCATAATTTTGTGTATAGATTCAGACAGGTTGAATTATCCAGATAAAAATTATTATATTTTATATAAGGGAATGAAAGTGAAAAATAAATTGTGAATCTGTGGAGCTGGCCACATTCTCATTGCACATTCATGTTGCAGTAAGGCTAGTTCTTTCATGTGGGCTAATTTTACTTGTAAGCCCTGTCTAAACAGAAGGGCCTGAGCTATTAATTCACGTAGTTGTCCCATAACAACTGTTTTCTATTCATATTTGCATAAAGTAATAATCATAAAGGAGAAATTTACTGAAAGCCTCTGACTTTTTTTTTCATCTCCAGTGTTCAGACTGCATCATAGTGCTTCTGATACAAGCGACAAAAACCGAGTTAAAAGCAGATTAAAGAAGTTTATTACCCGAAGACCTTCCCTGAAAACTCTGCAAGAGAAAGGACTTATTAAAGGTACAGGACATTTTATACATTTACTGTGACAAGGATAAATGAATGTGCCTCTAGATCCATAAGCTAACTAGGGAATGTTCTAAGGGAATCTTAGGATAATTTATTTATTTTTATGTTGCTTAT